>NC_143511.1:90394139-90544140 GCF_031878675.1 Megascapheus bottae | reverse complement strand
TCATCTGTGCTCCATGACAACTCCTCACCTTCCTCCTCCTCCACCTGTGCTCCATGACAGCTCCTCACCTTCCTCCTCCTCCACCTGTGCTCCATGACAGCTCCTCACCTTCCTCCTCCACCTGTGCTCCATGACAGCTCCTCACCTTCCTCCTCCTCCACCTGTGCTCCATGACAATTCCTCACCTTCCTCCTCCTCCACCCGTGCTCCATGACAGCTCCTCACCTCCTCCTCCTCCACCTGTGCACCATGACAGCTCCTCGCCTTCCTCCTCCTCACCTGTGCTCCATGACAGCTCCTCACCTTCCTTCTCCACCTGTGCTCCATGACAGATCCTCACCTTCCTCCTCCTCCACCTGTGCCCCATGACAGCTCCTCACCTTCCTCCTCCACCTGTGCTCCATGACACCTCCTCGCCTTCCTCCTCCTCCACCTGTGCTCCATGATACTTCCTCACCTTCCTCCTCCTCCACCTGTGCTCCATGACAGCTCCTCGCCTTTCTCCTCCTCCACCTGTGCTCCATGATACCTCCTCACCTTCCTCCTCCTCCACCTGTGCTCCATGACAGCTCCTCACCTTCCTCCTCCTCTACCTGTGCTCCATGACAGCTCCTCACCTTCCTCCTCACCTGTGCTCCATGACAGCTCCTCGCCGTCCTCCTCCTCCACCTGTACTCCATGACAGCTCCTCGCCTTCCTCCTCCTCCACCTGTGCTCCATGACAGCTCCTCACCTTCCTCCTCCACCTGTGCTCCATGACAGCTCCTCACCTTCCTCCTCCTCCACCTGTGCTCCATAACAGCTCCTCACCTTCCTCCTCCACCTGTGCTCCATGACAGCTCCTCGCCTTCCTCCTCCTCCACCTGTGCTCCATGATACCTCCTCACCTTCCTCCTCCTCCACCTGTGCTCCATGACATCTCCTCGCCTTCCTCCTCCTCCACCTGGGCTCCATGATACCTCCTCACCTTCCTCCTCCTCACCTGTGCTCCATGACAGCTCCTCACCTTCCTCCTCCTCCACCTGTGCTCCATGACAGCTCCTCACCTTCCTTCTCCACCTGTGCTCCATGACAGCTCCTCACCTTCCTCCTCCTCCACCTGTGCTCCATGACAGCTCCTCACCTTCCTCCTCCTCCACCTGTGCTCCATGACAGCTCCTCACCTTCCTCCTCCTCCACCTGTTGTCCATGACAGCTCCTCACCTTCCTCCTCCTCCACCTGTGCTCCATGACAGCTCCTCACCTTCCTCCTCCTCCACCTGTGCTCCATGACAGCTCCTCACCTTCCTCTTCCACCTGTGCTCCATGACAGCTCCTCACCTTCCTCCTCCTCCACCTGTGCTCCTTGACAGCTCCTCACCTTCCTCCTCCTCCACCTGTGCTCCATGACACCTCCTCACCTTCCTCCTCCTCCACCTGTGCTCCATGACAGCTCCTCACCTTCCTCCTCTTCCACCTAGCTCCATGACAACTCCTCACCTTCCTCCTCCTCCACCTGTGCTCCATGACAGCTCTTCACCTTCCTCCTCCACCTGTGCTCCATGACAGCTCCTCACTTCCTCCTCCTCCACCTGTGCTCCATGACAGCTCCTCACCTTCCTCCTCCACCTGTGCTCCATGACAGCTCATCACCTTCCTCCTCCTCCACCTGTGCTCCATGACAGCTCATCCCCTTCCTCCTCCTCCACCTGTGCTCCATGACAGCTCCTCACCTTCCTCCTCCTCCACCTATGCTCCATGACAGCTCCTCACCTTCCTCCTCCACCTGTGCTCCATGACAGCTCTTCACCTTCCTCCTCCACCTGTGCTCCATGACAGCTCCTCGCCTTCCTCCTCCTCCACCTGTGCTCCATGACAGCTCCTCACCTTCCTTCTCCACCTGTGCTCCATGACAGCTCCTCACCTTCCTCCTCCTCCACCTGTGCTCCATGACAGCTCCTCACCTACCTCCTCCACCTGTGCTCCATGACAGATCCTCACCTTCCTCCTCCTCCATCTGTGCTCCATGACAACTCCTCACCTTCCTCCTCCTCCACCTGTGCTCCATGACAGCTCCTCACCTTCCTCCTCCTCCACCTGTGCTCCATGACAGCTCCTCACCTTCCTCCTCCACCTGTGCTCCATGACAGCTCCTCACCTTCCTCCTCCTCCACCTGTGCTCCATGACAATTCCTCACCTTCCTCCTCCTCCACCCGTGCTCCATGACAGCTCCTCACCTTCCTCCTCCTCCACCTGTGCACCATGACAGCTCCTCGACTTCCTCCTCCTCCACCTGTGCTCCATGACAGCTCCTCACCCTTCCTTCTCCACCTGTGCTCCATGACAGATCCTCACCTTCCTCCTCCTCCACCTGTGCTCATGACAGCTCCTCACCTTCTCCTCCACTGTGCTCCATGACACCTCCTCGCCTTCCTCTCCTCCACCTGTGCTCCATGATACCTCCTCACCTTCCTCCTCCTCCACCTGTGCTCCATGACAGCTCCTCGCCTTTCTCCTCCTCCACCTGTGCTCCATGATACCTCCTCACCTTCCTCCTCCTCCACCTGTGCTCCATGACAGCTCCTCACCTTCCTCCTTCTCCACCTGTGCTCCATGACAGCTCCTCACCTTCCTCCTCCTCCACCTGTGCTCCATGACAGCTCCTCACCTTCCTCCTCCTCCACCTGTGCTCCATGACAGCTCCTCACCTTCCTCCTCCACTTCTGCTCCATGACAGCTCCTCACCTTCCTCCTCCTCCACCTGTGCTCCATGACAGCTCCTCACCTTCCTCTTCGTCCACCTGTGCTCCATGACAGCTCCTGACCTTCCTCCTCCTCCACTTATGCTCCATGACAGCTCCTCACCTTCCTCCTCCTCCACCTGTGCTCCATGACAGCTCCTCACCTTCCTCCTCCTCCACCTGTGCTCCATGACAGCTCTTCACCTTCCTCCTCCACCTGTGCTCCATGACAGCTCCTCACCTTCCTCCTCCTCCACCTGTGCTCCATGACAGCTCCTCACCTTCCTCCTCCTCCACCTGTGCTCCATGACAGCTCCTCACCTTCCTCCTACTCCACCTGTGCTCCATGACAGCTTCTCACCTTCCTCCTCCTCCACCTGTGCTCCATGACACCTCCTCACCTTCGTCCTCCTCCACCTGTGCTCCATGACAGCTCCTCACCTTCCTCCTCCTCCACCTGTGCTCCATGACAGCTCCTCACCTTCCTCCTCCTCCACCTGTGCTCCATGACAGCTCCTCACCTTCCTCCTCCTCCACCTGTGCTCCATGACAGCTCCTCACCTTCCTCCTCCTCCACCTGTGCTCCATGACAGCTCCTCACCTTCCTCTTCCACCTGTGCTCCATGACACCTCCTCACCTTCCTCCTCCTCCACCTGTGCTCCTTGACAGCTCCTCACCTTCCTCCTCCTCCACCTGTGCTCCATGACACCTCCTCACCTTCCTTCTCCTCCACCTGTGCTCCATGACAGCTCCTCACCTTCCTCCTCTTCCACCTAGCTCCATGACAGCTCCTCACCTTCCTCCTCCTCCACCTGTGCTCATGACAGCTCTTCACCTTCCTCCTCCACCTGTGCTCCATGACAGCTCCTCACCTTCCTCCTCCTCCACCTGTGCTCCATGACAGCTCCTCACCTTCCTCCTCCACCTGTGCTCCATGACAGCTCATCACCTTCCTCCTCCTCCACCTGTGCTCCATGACAGCTCATCCCCTTCCTCCTCCTCCACCTGTGCTCCATGACAGCTCCTCACCTTCCTCCTCCTCCACCTATGCTCCATGACAGCTCCTCACCTTCCTCCTCCACCTGTGCTCCATGACAGCTCCACACCTTCCTCCTCCTCCACCTGTGCTCCATGACAGGTCCTCACCTTCCTCTTCGTCCACCTGTGCTCCATGACAGCTCCTGACCTTCCTCCTCTTCCACCTGTGCTCCATGACAGCTCCTCACTTTCCTCCTCCTCCACCTGTGCTCCATGACAGCTCCTCACCTTCCTCCTCCTCCACCTGTGCTCCATGACAGCTCCTCACCATCCTCCTCCTCCACCTGTGCTCCATGACAGCTCCTCACCCTTCCTCCTCCCTCCACCTGTGCTCCATGACACCTCCTCACCTTCCTCCTCCTCCACCTGTGCTCCATGACAGCTCCTCACCATCCTCCTCCTCCACCCTGTGCTCCATGACAGCTCCTCACCTTCCTCCTCCTCCACCTGTTGTCCATGACAGCTCCTCACCTTCCTCCTCCTCCACCTGTGCTCCATGACAGCTCCTCACCTTCCTCCTCCTCCACCTGTGCTCCATGACAGCTCCTCACCTTCTCTTCCACCTGTGCTACATGACAGCTCCTCACCTTCCTCCTCCTCACCTGTGCTCCTTGACAGCTCCTCACCTTCCTCCTCCTCCACCTGTGCTCCATGACACCTCCTCACCTTCCTTCTCCTCACCTGTGCTCCATGACAGCTCCTCACCTTCCTCTCTTCCACCTAGCTCCATGACAGCTCCTCACCTTCCTCCTCTCCACCTGTGCTCCATGACAGCTCTTCACCTTCCTCCTCCACCTGTGCTCCATGACAGCTCCTCACCTTCCTCCTCCTCCAGCTGTGCTCCATGACAGCTCCTCACCTTCCTCCTCCACCTGTGCTCCATGACAGCTCATCACCTTCCTCCTCCTCCACCTGTGCTCCATGACAGCTCATCCCCTTCCTCCTCCTCCACCTGTGCTCCATGACAGCTCCTCACCTTCCTCCTCCTCCACCTATGCTCCATGACAGCTCCTCACCTTCCTCCTCCACCTGTGCTCCATGACAGCTCTTCACCTTCCTCCTCCACCTGTGCTCCATGACAGCTCCTCGCCTTCCTCCTCCTCCACCTGTGCTCCATGACAGCTCCTCACCGTCCTCCTCCTCCACCTGTGCTCCATGACAGCTCCTCACCTTCCTCCTCTTCCACCTGTGCTCCATGACACCTCCTCACCTTCCTCCTCCTCCACCTGTGCTCCATGACAGCTCCTCACCTTCCTCCTCCTCCACCTGTGCTCCATGACATGTCCTCACCTTCCTCCTCCTCACCTGTGCTCCATGACAGCTCCTCACATCCTCCTCCTCCACCTGTGCTCCATGACAGCTCCTCACCTTCCTCCTCCTCCACCTGTGCTCCATGACACCTCCTCACCTTCCTCCTCCTCCACCTGTGCTCCATGACAGCTCCTCACCTTCCTCCTTCTCCACCTGTGCTCGATGTCAGCTCCTCACCTTCCTCTTCCTCCACCTGTGCTCCATGACAGCTCCTCACCTTCCTCCTTCTCCACCTGTGCTCGATGTCAGCTCCTCACCTTCCTCTTCCTCCACTGTGCTCCATGACAGCTCCTCACCTTCCTCCTTCTCCACCTGTGCTCCATGACAGCTCCTCACCTTCCTCTTCCTCCACCTGTGCTCCATGACTGCTCCTCACCTTCCTCCTGCTCGACCTGTGCTCCATGACTGCTCCTCACCTTCCTCCTGCTCCACCTGTGCTCCATGACTGCTCCTCACCTTCCTCCTCCACCTGTGCTCCATGACTGCTCCTCACCTTCCTCCTCCGCCACCTGTGCTCCATGACACCTCCTCACCTTCCTCCTCATCCACCTGTACTCCATGACAGCTCCTCACCTTCCTCCTCCTCCACCTGTGCTCCATGACAGCTCCTCACCTTCCTCCTCATCCACCTGTGCTCCATGACAGCTCCTCACCTTCCTCCTCCTCCACCTGTGCTCCATGACACCTCCTCACCTTCCTCCTCCTCCACCTGTGCTCCATGACAGCTCCTCACCTTCCTCCTCCTCTACCTGTGCTCCATGACAGCTCCTCACCTTCCTCCTCCTCCACCTGTGCTCCATGACAGCTCTTCACCTTCCTTCTCCACCTGTGCTCCATGACAGCTCCTCACCTTCCTCCTCCTCCACCTGTGCTCCATGACAGCTCCTCACCTTCCTCCTCCACCTGTGCTCCATGACAGCTCCTCGCCGTCCTCCTCCTCCACCTGTACTCCATGACAGCTCCTCGCCTTCCTCCTCCTCCACCTGTGCTCCATGACAGCTCCTCACCTTCCTCCTCCACCTGTGCTCCATGACAGCTCCTCACCTTCCTCCTCCTCCACCTGTGCTCCATGACAGCTCCTCACCTTCCTCCTCCACCTGTGCTCCATGACAGCTCCTCGCCTTCCTCCTCCTCCACCTGTGCTCCATGATACCTCCTCACCTTCCTCCTCCTCCACCTGTGCTCCATGACAGCTCCTCGCCTTCCTCCTCCTCCACCTGTGCTCCATGATACCTCCTCACCTTCCTCCTCCTCCACCTGTGCTCCATGACAGCTCCTCACCTTCCTCCTCCTCCACCTGTGCTCCATGACAGCTCCTCACCTTCCTTCTCCACCTGTGCTCCATGACAGCTCCTCACCTTCCTCCTCCTCCACCTGTGCTCCATGACAGCTCCTCACCTACCTCCTCCACCTGTGCTCCATGACAGATCCTCACCTTCCTCCTCCTCCATCTGTGCTCCATGACAACTCCTCACCTTCCTCCTCCTCCACCTGTGCTCCATGACAGCTCCTCACCTTCCTCCTCCTCCACCTGTGCTCCATGACAGCTCCTCACCTTCCTCCTCCACCTGTGCTCCATGACAGCTCCTCACCTTCCTCCTCCTCCACCTGTGCTCCATGACAATTCCTCACCTTCCTCCTCCTCCACCGTGCTCCATGACAGCTCCTCAGCCTTCCTCCTCCTCCACCTGTGCACCATGACAGCTCCTCGCCTTCCTCCTCCTCCACCTGTGCTCCATGACAGCTCCTCACCTTCCTTCTCCACCTGTGCTCCATGACAGATCCTCACCTTCCTCCTCCTCCACCTGTGCCCCATGACAGCTCCTCACCTTCCTCCTCCACCTGTGCTCCATGACACCTCCTCGCCTTCCTCCTCCTCCACCTGTGCTCCATGATACTTCCTCACCTTCCTCCTCCTCCACCTGTGCTCCATGACAGCTCCTCGCCTTTCTCCTCCTCCACCTGTGCTCCATGATACCTCCTCACCTTCCTCCTCCTCCACCTGTGCTCCATGACAGCTCCTCACCTTCCTCCTCCTCTACCTGTGCTCCATGACAGCTCCTCACCTTCCTCCTCCACCTGTGCTCCATGACAGCTCCTCGCCGTCCTCCTCCTCCACCTGTACTCCATGACAGCTCCTCGCCTTCCTCCTCCTCCACCTGTGCTCCATGACAGCTCCTCACCTTCCTCCTCCACCTGTACTCCATGACAGCTCCTCACCTTCCTCCTCCTCCACCTGTGCTCCATAACAGCTCCTCACCTTCCTCCTCCACCTGTGCTCCATGACAGCTCCTCGCCTTCCTCCTCCTCCACCTGTGCTCCATGATACCTCCTCACCTTCCTCCTCCTCCACCTGTGCTCCATGACAGCTCCTCGCCTTCCTCCTCCTCCACACTGGGCTCCATGACAGCTCATCCCCTTCCTCCTCCTCCACCTGTGCTCCATGACAGCTCCTCACCTTCCTCCTCCTCCACCTATGCTCCATGACAGCTCCTCACCTTCCTCCTCCACCTGTGCTCCATGACAGCTCTTCACCTTCCTCCTCCACCTGTGCTCCATGACAGCTCCTCGCCTTCCTCCTCCTCCACCTGTGCTCCATGACAGCTCCTCACCGTCCTCCTCCTCCACCTGTGCTCCATGACAGCTCCTCACCTTCCTCCTCTTCCACCTGTGCTCCATGACACCTCCTCACCTTCCTCCTCTCCACCTGTGCTCCATGACAGCTCCTCACCTTCCTCCTCCTCCACCTGTGCTCCATGACATGTCCTCACCTTCCTCCTCCTCCACCTGTGCTCCATGACAGCTCCTCACCATCCTCCTCTCCACCTGTGCTCCATGACAGCTCCTCACCTTCCTCCTCCTCCACCTGTGCTCCATGACACCTCCTCACCTTCCTCCTCCTCCACCTGTGCTCCATGACAGCTCCTCACCTTCCTCCTTCTCCACCTGTGCTCGATGTCAGCTCCTCACCTTCCTCTTCCTCCACCTGTGCTCCATGACAGCTCCTCACCTTCCTCCTTCTCCACCTGTGCTCGATGTCAGCTCCTCACCTTCCTCTTCTCCACCTGTGCTCCATGACAGCTCCTCACCTTCCTCCTCCTCCACCTGTGCTCCATGACACCTCCTCACCTTCCTCCTCCTCCACCTGTGCTCCATGACAGCTCCTCACCTTCCTCCTTCTCCACCTTGTGCTCGATGTCAGCTCCTCACCTTCCTCTTCCTACCACCTGTGCTCCATGACAGCTCCTCACCTTCCTCCTGCTCGACCTGTGCTCCATGACTGCTCCTCACCTTCCTCCTGCTCCACCTGTGCTCCATGACTGCTCCTCACCTTCCTCCTCCACCTGTGCTCCATGACTGCTCCTCACCTTCCTCCTCCGCCACCTGTGCTCCATGACACCTCCTCACCTTCCTCCTCATCCACCTGTACTCCATGACAGCTCCTCACCTTCCTCCTCCTCCACCTGTGCTCCATGACAGCTCCTCACCTTCCTCCTCATCCACCTGTGCTCCATGACAGCTCCTCACCTTCCTCCTCCTCCACCTGTGCTCCATGACACCTCCTCACCTTCCTCCTCCTCCACCTGTGCTCCATGACAGCTCCTCACCTTCCTCCTCCTCTACCTGTGCTCCATGACAGCTCCTCACCTTCCTCCTCCTCCACCTGTGCTCCATGACAGCTCTTCACCTTCCTT
The DNA here is from genome assembly GCF_031878675.1 of Megascapheus bottae. Taxonomy (NCBI): domain Eukaryota; kingdom Metazoa; phylum Chordata; class Mammalia; order Rodentia; family Geomyidae; genus Megascapheus; species Megascapheus bottae. Next base: position 90,535,374 of record NC_143511.1, on the reverse strand, counting down.
CTCCACCTGTGCTCCATGACAGCTCCTCACCTTCCTCCTCCTCCACCTGTGCTCCATGACAGCTCCTCACCTTCCTCCTCCACCTGTGCTCCATGACAGCTCTCGCCGTCCTCCTCCTCCACCTGTACTCCATGACAGCTCCTCGCCTTCCTCCTCCTCCACCTGTGCTCCATGACAGCTCCTCACCTTCCTCTCCACCTGTGCTCCATGACAGCTCCTCACCTTCCTCCTCCTCCACCTGTGCTCCATGACAGCTCCTCACCTTCCTCCTCCACCTGTGCTCCATGACAGCTCCTCGCCTTCCTCCTCCTCCACCTGTGCTCCATGATACCTCCTCACCTTCCTCCTCCTCCACCTGTGCTCCATGACAGCTCCTCGCCTTCCTCCTCCTCCACCTGTGCTCCATGATACCTCCTCACCTTCCTCCTCCTCCACCTGTGCTCCATGACAGCTCCTCACCTTCCTCCTCCTCCACCTGTGCTCCATGACAGCTCCTCACCTTCCTTCTCCACTGTGCTCCATGACAGCTCCTCACCTTCCTCCTCCTCCACCTGTGCTCCATGACAGCTCCTCACCTACCTCCTCCACCTGTGCTCCATGACAGATCCTCACCTTCCTCCTCCTCCATCTGTGCTCCATGACAACTCCTCACCTCCTCCTCCTCCACCTGTGCTCCATGACAGCTCCTCACCTTCCTCCTCCTCCACCTGTGCTCCATGACAGCTCCTCACCTTCCTCCTCCACCTGTGCTCCATGACAGCTCCTCACCTTCCTCCTCCTCCACCTGTGCTCCATGACAATTCCTCACCTTCCTCCTCCTCCACCCGTGCTCCATGACAGCTCCTCACCTTCCTCCTCCTCCACCTGTGCACCATGACAGCTCCTCGCCTTCCTCCTCCTCCACCTGTGCTCCATGACAGCTCCTCACCTTCCTTCTCCACCTGTGCTCCATGACAGATCCTCACCTTCCTCCTCCTCCACCTGTGCCCCATGACAGCTCTCCTCACCTTCCTCCTCCACCTGTGCTCATGAAACCTCCTCGCCTTCCTCCTCCTCCACCTGTGCTCCATGATACTTCCTCACCTTCCTCCTCCTCCACCTGTGCTCCATGACAGCTCCTCGCCTTTCTCCTCCTCCACCTGTGCTCCATGATACCTCCTCACCTTCCTCCTCCTCCACCTGTGCTCCATGACAGCTCCTCACCTTCCTCCTCCTCTACCTGTGCTCCATGACAGCTCCTCACCTTCCTCCTCCACCTGTGCTCCATGACAGCTCCTCGCCGTCCTCCTCCTCCACCTGTACTCCATGACAGCTCCTCGCCTTCCTCCTCCTCCACCTGTGCTCCATGACAGCTCCTCACCTTCCTCCTCCACCTGTGCTCCATGACAGCTCCTCACCTTCCTCCTCCTCCACCTGTGCTCCATAACAGCTCCTCACCTTCCTCCTCCACCTGTGCTCCATGACAGCTCCTCGCCTTCCTCCTCCTCCACCTGTGCTCCATGATACCTCCTCACCTTCCTCCTCCTCCACCTGTGCTCCATGACAGCTCCTCGCCTTCCTCCTCCTCCACCTGGGCTCCATGATACCTCCTCACCTTCCTCCTCCTCCACCTGTGCTCCATGACAGCTCCTCACCTTCCTCCTCCTCCACCTGTGCTCCATGACAGCTCCTCACCTCCTTCTCACCTGTGCTCCATGACAGCTCCTCACCTTCCTCCTCCTCCACCTGTGCTCCATGACAGCTCCTCACCTTCCTCCTCCTCCACCTGTGCTCCATGACAGCTCCTCACCTTCCTCCTCCTCCACCTGTTGTCCATGACAGCTCCTCACCTTCCTCCTCCTCCACCTGTGCTCCATGACAGCTCCTCACCTTCCTCCTCCTCCACCTGTGGCTCCATGACAGCTCCTCACCTTCCTCTTCCACCTGTGCTCCATGACAGCTCCTCACCTTCCTCCTCCTCCACCTGTGCTCCTTGACAGCTCCTCACCTTCCTCCTCCTCCACCTGTGCTCCATGACACCTCCTCACCTTCCTCCTCCTCCACCTGTGCTCCATGACAGCTCCTCACCTTCCTCCTCTTCCACCTAGCTCCATGACAACTCCTCACCTTCCTCCTCCTCCACCTGTGCTCCATGACAGCTCTTCACCTTCCTCCTCCACCTGTGCTCCATGACAGCTCCTCACCTTCCTCCTCCTCCACCTGTGCTCCATGACAGCTCCTCACCTTCCTCCTCCACCTGTGCTCCATGACAGCTCATCACCTTCCTCCTCCTCCACCTGTGCTCCATGACAGCTCATCCCCTTCCTCCTCCTCCACCTGTGCTCCATGACAGCTCCTCACCTTCCTCCTCCTCCACCTATGCTCCATGACAGCTCCTCACCTTCCTCCTCCACCTGTGCTCCATGACAGCTCTTCACCTTCCTCCTCCACCTGTGCTCCATGACAGCTCCTCGCCTTCCTCCTCCTCCACCTGTGCTCCATGACAGCTCCTCACCTTCCTTCTCCACCTGTGCTCCATGACAGCTCCTCACCTTCCTCCTCCTCCACCTGTGCTCCATGACAGCTCCTCACCTACCTCCTCCACCTGTGCTCCATGACAGATCCTCACCTTCCTCCTCCTCCATCTGTGCTCCATGACAACTCCTCACCTTCCTCCTCCTCCACCTGTGCTCCATGACAGCTCCTCACCTTCCTCCTCCTCCACCTGTGCTCCATGACAGCTCCTCACCTTCCTCCTCCACCTGTGCTCCATGACAGCTCCTCACCTTCCTCCTCCTCCACCTGTGCTCCATGACAATTCTCACCTTCCTCCTCCTCCACCCGTGCTCCATGACAGCTCCTCACCTTCCTCCTCCTCCACCTGTGCACCATGACAGCTCCTCGACTTCCTCCTCCTCCACCTGTGCTCCATGACAGCTCCTCACCTTCCTTCTCCACCTGTGCTCCATGACAGATCCTCACCTTCCTCCTCCTCCACCTGTGCTCCATGACAGCTCCTCACCTTCCTCCTCCACCTGTGCTCCATGACACCTCCTCGCCTTCCTCCTCCTCCACCTGTGCTCCATGATACCTCCTCACCTTCCTCCTCCTCCACCTGTGCTCCATGACAGCTCCTCGCCTTTCTCCTCCTCCACCTGTGCTCCATGATACCTCCTCACCTTCCTCCTCCTCCACCTGTGCTCCATGACAGCTCCTCACCTTCCTCCTTCTCCACCTGTGCTCCATGACAGCTCCTCACCTTCCTCCTCCTCCACCTGTGCTCCATGACAGCTCCTCACCTTCCTCCTCCTCCACCTGTGCTCCATGACAGCTCCTCACCTTCCTCCTCCACTTCTGCTCCATGACAGCTCCTCACCTTCCTCCTCCTCCACCTGTGCTCCATGACAGCTCCTCACCTTCCTCTTCGTCCACCTGTGCTCCATGACAGCTCCTGACCTTCCTCCTCCTCCACTTATGCTCCATGACAGCTCCTCACCTTCCTCCTCCTCCACCTGTGCTCCATGACAGCTCCTCACCTTCCTCCTCCTCCACCTGTGCTCCATGACAGCTCTTCACCTTCCTCCTCCACCTGTGCTCCATGACAGCTCCTCACCTTCCTCCTCCTCCACCTGTGCTCCATGACAGCTCCTCACCTTCCTCCTCCTCCACCTGTGCTCCATGACAGCTCCTCACCTTCCTCCTACTCCACCTGTGCTCCATGACAGCTTCTCACCTTCCTCCCTCCTCCACCTGTGCTCCATGACACCTCCTCACCTTCGTCCTCCTCCACCTGTGCTCCATGACAGCTCCTCACCTTCTCCTCCTCCACCTGTGCTCCATGACAGCTCCTCACCTTCCTCCTCCTCCACCTGTGCTCCATGACAGCTCCTCACCTTCCTCCTCCTCCACCTGTGCTCCATGACAGCTCCTCACCTTCCTCCTCCTCCACCTGTGCTCCATGACAGCTCCTCACCTTCCTCTTCCACCTGTGCTCCATGACAGCTCCTCACCTTCCTCCTCCTCCACCTGTGCTCCTTGACAGCTCCTCACCTTCCTCCTCCTCCACCTGTGCTCCATGACACTCCTCACCTTCCTTCTCCTCCACTGTGCTCCATGACAGCTCCTCACCTTCCTCCTCTTCCACCTAGCTCCATGACAGCTCCTCACCTTCCTCCTCCTGCACCTGTGCTCCATGACAGCTCTTCACCTTCCTCCTCCACCTGTGCTCCATGACAGCTCCTCACCTTCCTCCTCCTCCACCTTGTGCTCCATGACAGCTCCTCACCTTCCTCCTCCACCTGTGCTCCATGACAGCTCATCACCTTCCTCCTCCTCCACCTGTGCTCCATGACAGCTCATCCCCTTCCTCCTCCTCACCTGTGCTCCATGACAGCTCCTCACCTTCCTCCTCCTCCACCTATGCTCCATGACAGCTCCTCACCTTCCTCCTCACCTGTGCTCCATGACAGCTCCACACCTTCCTCCTCCTCCACCTGTGCTCCATGACAGGTCCTCACCTTCCTCTTCGTCCACCTGTGCTCCATGACAGCTCCTGACCTTCCTCCTCTTCCACCTGTGCTCCATGACAGCTCCTCACTTTCCTCCTCCTCCACCTGTGCTCCATGACAGCTCCTCACCTTCCTCCTCCTCCACCTGTGCTCCATGACAGCTCCTCACCATCCTCCTCCTCCACCTGTGCTCCATGACAGCTCCTCACCTTCCTCCTCCTCCACCTGTGCTCCCATGACACCTCCTCACCTTCCTCCTCCTCCACCTGTGCTCCATGACAGCTCCTCACCTTCCTCCTTCTCCACCTGTGCTCGATGTCAGCTCCTCACCTTCCTCTTCCTCCACCTGTGCTCCATGACAGCTCCTCACCTTCCTCCTTCTCCACCTGTGCTCGATGTCATCTCCTCACCTTCCTCTTCCTCCACCTGTGCTCCATGACAGCTCCTCACCTTCCTTTTTCTCCACCTGTGCTCCATGACAGCTCCTCACCTTCCTCTTCCTCCACCTGTGCTCCATGACTGCTCCTCACCTTCCTCCTGCTCGACCTGTGCTCCATGACTGCTCCTCACCTTCCTCCTGCTCCACCTGTGCTCCATGACTGCTCCTCACCTTCCTCCTCCACCTGTGCTCCATGACTGCTCCTCACCTTCCTCCTCCTCCACCTGTGCGCCCATGACAGCTCCTCACCTTCCTCCTCCTCCACCTGTGCTCCATGACAGCTCCTCACCTTCCTCCTCCTCCACCTGTGCTCCATGACAGCTCCTCACCATCCTCCTCCTCCACCTGTGCTCCATGACAGCTCCTCACCTTCCTCCTCCTCCACCTGTGCTCCATGACAGCTCCTCACCTTCCTCTTCCACCTGTGCTCCATGACAGCTCCTCACCTTCCTCCTCCTCCACCTGTGCTCCTTGACAGCTCCTCACCTTCCTCCTCCTCCACCTGTGCTCCATGACACCTCCTCACCTTCCTTCTCCTCCACCTGTGCTCCATGACAGCTCCTCACCTTCCTCCTCCTCCACCTGTGCTCCATGACAGCTCCTCACCTTCCTCCTCCTCCACCTGTGCTCCATGACAGCTCTTCACCTTCCTCCTCCACCTGTGCTCCATGACAGCTCCTCACCTTCCTCCTCCTCCACCTGTGCTCCATGACAGCTCCTCACCTTCCTCTCCACCTGTGCTCCATGACAGCTCCTCACCTTCCTCTCCTCCACCTGTGCTCCATGACAGCTCATCCCCTTCCTCCTCCTCCACCTGTGCTCCATGACAGCTCCTCACCTTCCTCCTCCTCCACCTATGCTCCATGACAGGTCCTCACCTCCCTCCTCCACCTGTGCTCCATGACAGCTCCTCACCTTCCTCCTCGTCACCTGTGCTCCATGACAGGTCCTCACCTTCCTCTACGTCCACCTGTGCTCCATGACAGCTCCTGACCTTCCTCCTCTTCCACCTGTGCTCCATGACAGCTCCTCACCTTCCTCGTCCTCCACCTGTGCTCCATGACAGCTCCTCACCTTCCTCCTCCTCCACCTGTGCTCCCTGACAGCTCCTCACCTTCGTCCTCCTCCACCTGTGCTCCATGAAAGCTCCTCACCTTCCTCCTCACCTGTGCTCCATGAGAGCTCCTCACCTTCCTCCTCTTCCACCTGTGCTCCATGACAACTCCTCACCTTCCTCCTCCTCCACCTGTGCTCCATGACAGCTCCTCACCTTCCTCCTCTTCCACCTGTGCTCCATGACACCTCCTCACCTTCCTCCTCCTCCACCTGTGCTCCATGACAGCTCCTCACCTTCCTCCTCCTCCACCTGTGCTCCATGACAGCTCCTCACCTTCCTCCTCCTCCACCTGTGCTCCATGACAGCTCTTCACCTTCCTCCTCCACCTGTGCTCCATGAGAGCTCCTCACCTTCCTCCTCCTCCACCTGTGCTCCATGACAGCTCCTCACCTTCCTCCTCCTCACCTGTGCTCCATGACATGTCCTCACCTTCCTCCTCCTCCACCTGTGCTCCATGACAGCTCCTCACCATCCTCCTCCTCCACCTTGCTCCATGACAGCTCCTCACCATCCTCCTCCTCCACCTGTGCTCCATGACTGCTCCTCACCTTCCTCCTCCTCCACCTGTGCTCCATGACTGCTCCTCACCTTCCTCCTCCACGTGTGCTCCATGACAGCTCCTCGCCTTCCTCCTCCTCCACCTGTGCTCCATGACAGCTCCTCACCTTCCTCCTCCTCCACCTGTGCTACATGACAGCTCTTCACCTTCCTCCTCCTCCACATGTGCTCCATGACAGCTCCTCACCTTCCTCCTCCTCCACCTGTGCTCCATGACAGCTCCTCACCTTCTTCCTCTCCACCTGTGCTCCATGAAAGGTCCTCACCTTCCTCCTCCTCCTCCTGGTGCTCCATGACAACTCCTCACCTTCCTCCTCCTCCTCTTGTGCTCCATGAAAGCACCTCACCTTCCTCCTCCTCCACCTGTGCTCCATGACAGCTCCTCAGCTTCCTGCTCCTCCACCTGTGCTCCATGAAAGCTCCTCACCTTCCTCCTTCTCCACCTGTGCTCCATGACAGCTCCTTACCTTCCTTCTCCACCTGTGCTCCATGACAGCTCCTCACCTTCCTCCTTCTCCTCCTGTGCTCCATGATAGCTCCTCACCTTCCTCCTACTCCACCTGTGCTCCATGACAGCTCCTCACCTTCCTCCTCCTCCACCTGTGCTCCATGACAATTCCTCACCTTCCTCCTCCTCCACCGTGCTCCATGACAGCTCCTCACCTTCCTCCTCCTCCACCTGTGCTCCATGACAGCTCCTCGCCTTCCTCCTCCTCCACCTGTGCTCCATGACAGCTCCTCACCTTCCTTCTCCACCTGTGCTCCATGACAGATCCTCACCTTCCTCCTCCTCCACCTGTGCTCCATGACAGCTCCTCACCTTCCTCCTCCACCTGTGCTCCATGACACCTCCTCGCCTTCCTCCTCCTCCACCTGTGCTCCATGATACCTCCTCACCTTCCTCCTCCTCCACCTTGTGCTCCATGACAGCTCTTCGCCTTTCTCCTCCTCCACCTGTGCTCCATGATACCTCCTCACCTTCCTCCTCCTCCACCTGTGCTCCATGACAGCTCCTCACCTTCCTCCTTTTCCACCTGTGCTCCATGACAGCTCCTCACCTTCCTCCTCCTCCACCTGTGCTCCATGACAGCTCCTCACCTTCCTCCTCCTCCACCTGTGCTCCATGACAGCTCCTCACCTTCCTCCTCCACTTCTGCTCCATGACAGCTCCTCACCTTCCTCCTCCTCCACCTGTGCTCCATGACAGCTCCTCACCTTCCTCTTTGTCCACCTGTGCTCCATGACAGCTCCTGACCTTCCTCCTCCTCCACTTGTGCTCCATGACAGCTCCTCACCTTCCTCCTCCTCCACCTGTGCTCCATGACACCTCCTCACCTTCCTTCTCCTCCACCTGTGCTCCATGACAGCTCCTCACCTTCCTCCTCCTCCACCTGTGCTCCATGACAGCTCCTCACCTTCCTCCTCCTCCACCTGTGCTCCATGACAGCTCTTCACCTTCCTCCTCCACCTGTGCTCCATGACAGCTCCTCACCTTCCTCCTCTCACCTGTGCTCCATGACAGCTCCTCACCTTCCTCTCCACCTGTGCTCCATGACAGCTCCTCACCTTCCTCCTCCTCCACCTGTGCTCCATGACAGCTCATCCCCTTCCTCCTCCTCCACCTGTGCTCCATGACAGCTCCTCACCTTCCTCCTCCTCCACCTATGCTCCATGACAGCTCCTCACCTCCCTCCTCCACCTGTGCTCCATGACAGCTCCTCACCTTCCTCCTCGTCCACCTGTGCTCCATGACAGGTCCTCACCTTCCGCTACGTCCACCTGTGCTCCATGACAGCTCCTGACCTTCCTCCTCTTCCACCTGTGCTCCATGACAGCTCCTCACCTTCCTCGTCCTCCACCTGTGCTCCATGACAGCTCCTCACCTTCCTCCTCCTCCACCTGTGCTCCCTGACAGCTCCTCACCTTCCTCCTCCTCCACCTGTGCTCCATGAAAGCTCCTCACCTTCCTCCTCCACCTGTGCTCCATGAGAGCTCCTCACCTTCCTCCTCTTCCACCTGTGCTCCATGACAACTCCTCACCTTCCTCCTCCTCCACCTGTGCTCCATGACAGCTCCTCACCTTCCTCCTCTTCCACCTGTGCTCCATGACACCTCCTCAACTTCCTCCTCCTCCACCTGTGCTCCATGACAGCTCCTCACCTTCCTCCTCCTCCACCTGTGCTCCATGACAGCTCCTCACCTTCCTCCTCCTCCACCTGTGCTCCATGACAGCTCTTCACCTTCCTCCTCCACCTGTGCTCCATGAGAGCTCCTCACCTTCCTCCTCCTCCACCTGTGCTCCATGACAGCTCCTCACCTTCCTCCTCCTCCACCTGTGCTCCATGACATGTCCTCACCTTCCTCCTCCTCCACCTGTGCTCCATGACAGCTCCTCACCATCCTCCTCCTCCACCTGTGCTCCATGACAGCTCCTCACCATCCTCCTCCTCCACCTGTGCTCCATGACTGCTCCTCACCTTCCTCCTCCTCCACCTGTGCTCCATGACTGCTCCTCACCTTCCTCCTCCACGTGTGCTCCATGACAGCTCCTCGCCTTCCTCCTCCTCCACCTGTGCTCCATGACAGCTCCTCGCCTTCCTCCTCCTCCACCTGTGCTCCATGACAGCTCCTCACCTTCCTCCTCCTCCACCTGTGCTACATGACAGCTCCTCACCTTCCTCCTCCTCCACCTGTGCTACATGACAGCTCTTCACCTTCCTCCTCCTCCACATGTGCTCCATGACAGCTCCTCACCTTCCTCCTCCTCCACCTGTGCTCCATGACAGCTCCTCACCTTCTTCCTCCTCCACCTGTGCTCCATGAAAGGTCCTCACCTTCCTCCTCCTCCTCCTGTGCTCCATGACAACTCCTCACCTTCCTCCTCCTCCTCTTGTGCTCCATGAAAGCACCTCACCTTCCTCCTCCTCCACCTGTGCTCCATGACAGCTCCTCAGCTTCCTGCTCCTCCACCTGTGCTCCATGAAAGCTCCTCACCTTCCTCCTTCTCCACCTGTGCTCCATGACAGCTCCTTACCTTCCTTCTCCACCTGTGCTCCATGACAGCTCCTCACCTTCCTCCTTCTCCTCCTGTGCTCCATGAAAGCTCCTCACCTTCCTCCTACTCCACCTGTGCTCCATGACAGCTCCTCACCTTCCTCCTCCTCCACCTGTGCTCCATGACAATTCCTCACCTTCCTCCTCCTCCACCCGTGCTCCATGACAGCTCCTCACCTTCCTCCTCCTCCACCTGTGCTCCATGACAGCTCCTCGCCTTCCTCCTCCTCCACCTGTGCTCCATGACAGCTCCTCACCTTCCTTCTCCACCTGTGCTCCATGACAGATCCTCACCTTCCTCCTCCTCCACCTGTGCTCCATGACAGCTCCTCACCTTCCTCCTCCACCTGTGCTCCATGACACCTCCTCGCCTTCCTCCTCCTCCACCTGTGCTCCATGATACCTCCTCACCTTCCTCCTCCTCCACCTGTGCTCCATGACAGCTCTTCGCCTTTCTCCTCCTCCACCTGTGCTCCATGATACCTCCTCACCTTCCTCCTCCTCCACCTGTGCTCCATGACAGCTCCTCACCTTCCTCCTTTTCCACCTGTGCTCCATGACAGCTCCTCACCTTCCTCCTCCTCCACCTGTGCTCCATGACAGCTCCTCACCTTCCTCCTCCTCTACCTGTGCTCCATGACAGCTCCTCACCTTCCTCCTCCACTTCTGCTCCATGACAGCTCCTCACCTTCCTCCTCCTCCACCTGTGCTCCATGACAGCTCCTCACCTTCCTCTTTGTCCACCTGTGCTCCATGACAGCTCCTGACCTTCCTCCTCCTCCACTTGTGCTCCATGACAGCTCCTCACCTTCCTCCTCCTCCACCTGTGCTCCATGACACCTCCTCACCTTCCTTCTCCTCCACCTGTGCTCCATGACAGCTCCTCACCTTCCTCCTCCTCCACCTGTGCTCCATGACAGCTCCTCACCTTCCTCCTCCTCCACCTGTGCTCCATGACAGCTCTTCACCTTCCTCCTCCACCTGTGCTCCATGACAGCTCCTCACCTTCCTCCTCCTCCACCTGTGCTCCATGACAGCTCCTCACCTTCCTCCTCCACCTGTGCTCCATGACAGCTCCTCACCTTCCTCCTCCTCCACCTGTGCTCCATGACAGCTCATCCCCTTCCTCCTCCTCCACCTGTGCTCCATGACAGCTCCTCACCTTCCTCCTCCTCCACCTATGCTCCATGACAGCTCCTCACCTCCCTCCTCCACCTGTGCTCCATGACAGCTCCTCACCTTCCTCCTCGTCCACCTGTGCTCCATGACAGGTCCTCACCTTCCGCTACGTCCACCTGTGCTCCATGACAGCTCCTGACCTTCCTCCTCTTCCACCTGTGCTCCATGACAGCTCCTCACCTTCCTCGTCCTCCACCTGTGCTCCATGACAGCTCCTCACCTTCCTCCTCCTCCACCTGTGCTCCCTGACAGCTCCTCACCTTCCTCCTCCTCCACCTGTGCTCCATGAAAGCTCCTCACCTTCCTCCTCCACCTGTGCTCCATGAGAGCTCCTCACCTTCCTCCTCTTCCACCTGTGCTCCATGACAACTCCTCACCTTCCTCCTCCTCCACCTGTGCTCCATGACAGCTCCTCACCTTCCTCCTCTTCCACCTGTGCTCCATGACACCTCCTCAACTTCCTCCTCCTCCACCTGTGCTCCATGACAGCTCCTCACCTTCCTCCTCCTCCACCTGTGCTCCATGACAGCTCCTCACCTTCCTCCTCCTCCACCTGTGCTCCATGACAGCTCTTCACCTTCCTCCTCCACCTGTGCTCCATGAGAGCTCCTCACCTTCCTCCTCCTCCACCTGTGCTCCATGACAGCTCCTCACCTTCCTCCTCCTCCACCTGTGCTCCATGACATGTCCTCACCTTCCTCCTCCTCCACCTGTGCTCCATGACAGCTCCTCACCATCCTCCTCCTCCACCTGTGCTCCATGACAGCTCCTCACCATCCTCCTCCTCCACCTGTGCTCCATGACTGCTCCTCACCTTCCTCCTCCTCCACCTGTGCTCCATGACTGCTCCTCACCTTCCTCCTCCACGTGTGCTCCATGACAGCTCCTCGCCTTCCTCCTCCTCCACCTGTGCTCCATGACAGCTCCTCGCCTTCCTCCTCCTCCACCTGTGCTCCATGACAGCTCCTCACCTTCCTCCTCCTCCACCTGTGCTACATGACAGCTCCTCACCTTCCTCCTCCTCCACCTGTGCTACATGACAGCTCTTCACCTTCCTCCTCCTCCACATGTGCTCCATGACAGCTCCTCACCTTCCTCCTCCTCCACCTGTGCTCCATGACAGCTCCTCACCTTCTTCCTCCTCCACCTGTGCTCCATGAAAGGTCCTCACCTTCCTCCTCCTCCTCCTGTGCTCCATGACAACTCCTCACCTTCCTCCTCCTCCTCTTGTGCTCCATGAAAGCACCTCACCTTCCTCCTCCTCCACCTGTGCTCCATGACAGCTCCTCAGCTTCCTGCTCCTCCACCTGTGCTCCATGAAAGCTCCTCACCTTCCTCCTTCTCCACCTGTGCTCCATGACAGCTCCTTACCTTCCTTCTCCACCTGTGCTCCATGACAGCTCCTCACCTTCCTCCTTCTCCTCCTGTGCTCCATGAAAGCTCCTCACCTTCCTCCTACTCCACCTGTGCTCCATGACAGCTCCTCACCTTCCTCCTCCTCCACCTGTGCTCCATGACAATTCCTCACCTTCCTCCTCCTCCACCCGTGCTCCATGACAGCTCCTCACCTTCGTCCTCCTCCACCTGTGCTCCATGACAGCTCCTCGCCTTCCTCCTCCTCCACCTGTGCTCCATGACAGCTCCTCACCTTCCTTCTCCACCTGTGCTCCATGACAGATCCTCACCTTCCTCCTCCTCCACCTGTGCTCCATGACAGCTCCTCACCTTCCTCCTCCACCTGTGCTCCATGACAACTCCTCGCCTTCCTCCTCCTCCACCTGTGCTCCATGATACCTCCTCACCTTCCTCCTCCTCCACCTGTGCTCCATGACAGCTCTTCGCCTTTCTCCTCCTCCACCTGTGCTCCATGATACCTCCTCACCTTCCTCCTCCTCCACCTGTGCTCCATGACAGCTCCTCACCTTCCTCCTTTTCCACCTGTGCTCCATGACAGCTCCTCACCTTCCTCCTCCTCCACCTGTAGTCCATGACAGCTCCTCACCTTCCTCCTCCTCCACCTGTGCTCCATGACAGCTCCTCACCTTCCTCCTCCACTTCTGCTCCATGACAGCTCCTCACCTTCCTCCTCCTCCACCTGTGCTCCATGACAGCTCCTCACCTTCCTCTTCGTCCACCTGTGCTCCATGACAGCTCCTGACCTTCCTCCTCCTCCACTTGTGCTCCATGACAGCTCCTCACCTTCCTCCTCCTCCACCTGTGCTCCATGACAGCTCCTCACCTTCCTCCTCCTCCACCTGTGCTCCATGACAGCTCTTCACCTTCCTCCTCCACCTGTGCTCCATGACAGCTCCTCACCTTCCTCCTCCTCCACCTGTGCTCCATGACAGCTCCTCACCTTCCTACTCCTCCACCTGTGCTCCATGACAGCTCCTCGCCTTCCTCCTCCACCTGTGCTCCATGAGAGCTCCTCACCTTCCTCCTCTTCCACCTGTGCTCCATGACAGCTCCTCACCTTCCTCCTCCTCCACCTGTGCTCCATGACAGCTCCTCACCTTACTCCTCTTCCACCTGTGCTCCGTGACACCTCCTCACCTTCCTCCTCCTCCACCTGTGCTCCATGACAGCTCCTCACCTTCCTCCTCCTCCACCTGTGCTCCATGACAGCTCCTCACCTTCCTCCTCCTCCATATGTGCTCCATGACAGCTCCTCACCTTCCTCCTCCTCCACGTGTGCTCCATGACAGCTCCTCACCTTCCTCCTCCTCCACCTGTGCTCCATGACAGCTCCTCACCTTCCTCCTCCTCCACCTGTGCTCCATGACAGCTCCTCACCTTCCTCCTTCTCCACCTGTGCTCCATGACAGCTCCTCACCTTCCTCCTCCTCCACCTGTGCTCCATGACAGCTCCTCACCTTCCTCCTCCTCCACCTGTGCTCCATGACAGCTCCTCACCTTCCTCCTCCACCTGTGCTCCATGACAGCTCCTCACCTTCCTCCTCCTCCACCTGTGCTCCATGACAGCTCCTCACCTTCCTCCTCCTCCACCTGTGCTCCATGACAGCTCCTCGCCTTCCTCCTCCTCCACCTGTGCTCCATGACAACTCCTCGCCTTCCTCCTCCTCCACCTGTACTCCATGACAGCTCCTCACCTTCCTCCTCCTCCACCTGTGCTCCATGACAGCTCCTCGCCTTCCTCCTCCTCCACCTGTGCTCCATGACAGCTCCTCACCTTCCTCCTCCTCCACCTGTGCTCCATGACAGCTGTTCACCTTCCTCCTCCTCCACCTGTCCTCCATGACTGCTCCTCACCTTCCTCCTCCACCACCTGTGCTCCATGACTGCTCCTCACCTTCCTCCTCCACGTGTGCTCCATGACAGCTCCTCACCTTCCTCCTCCTCCACCTGTGCTCCATGACAGCTCCTCGCCTTCCTCCTCCTCCACCTGTGCTCTATGACAGCTCCTCACCTTCCTCCTCCTCCACCTGTGCTACATGACAGCTCCTCACCTTCCTCCTCCTCCACCTGTGCTACATGACAGCTCTTCACCTTCCTCCTCCTCCATATGTGCTCCATGACAGCTCCTCACCTTCCTCCTCCTCCACCAGTGCTCCATGACAGCTCCTCACCTTCTTCCTCCTCCACCTGTGCTCCATGAAAGGTCCTCACCTTCCTCCTCCTCCTCCTGTGCTCCATGACAGCTCCTCAGCTTCCTCCTCCTCTACCTATGCTCCATGACAGCTCCTCACCTTCCTCCTTCTCCACCTGTGCTCCATGACAGCTCCTTACCTTCCTTCTCCACCTGTGCTCCATGACAGCTCCTCACCTTCCTCCTCCTCCTCCTGTGCTCCATGAAAGCTCCTCACCTTCCTCCTACTCCACCTGTGCTCCATGACAGCACCTAACCTTCCTCCTCCTCCACCTGTGCTCCATGACAGCTCCTCACCTTCCTCCTCCTCCACCTGTGCTCCATGACAGCTCCTCACCTTCCTCCTCCACCTGTGCTCCAGGACAGCTCCTCACCTTCCTCCTCCTCCACCTGTGCTCCATGACACCTCCTCACCTTCGTCCTCCTCCACCTGTGCTCCATGACAACTTCTCACCTTCCTCCTCCTCCACCTGTGCTCCATGACAGCTCCTCACCTTCCTCCTCCTCCACCTCTGCTCCATGACAGCTCCTCACCTTCCTCCTCCTCCACCTGTGCTCCATGACAGCTCCTCACCTTCCTCCTCCACCTCTGCTCCATGACAGCTCCTCACCTTCCTCCTCCTCCACCTGTGCTCCATGACAGCTCCTCACCTTCCTCCTCCTCCACCTGTGCTCCATGACAGCTCCTCACCTTCCTCTTCGTCCACCTGTGCTCCATGACAGCTCCTGACCCTCCTCCTCCTCCACTTGTGCTCCATGACAGCTCCTCACCTTCCTCCTCCTCCACCTGTGCTCCATGACACCTCCTCACCTTCCTCCTCCTCCACCTGTGCTCCATGACAGCTCCTCACCTTCCTCCTCCTCCACCTGTGCTCCATGACAGCTCCTCACCTTCCTCCTCCACCTGTGCTCCATGACAGCTCCTCGCCGTCCTCCTCCTCCACCTGTACTCCATGACAGCTCCTCGCCTTCCTCCTCCTCCACCTGTGCTCCATGACAGCTCCTCACCTTCCTCCTCCACCTGTGCTCCATGACAGCTCCTCACCTTCCTCCTCCTCCACCTGTGCTCCATGACAGCTCCTCACCTTCCTCCTCCACCTGTGCTCCATGACAGCTCCTCGCCTTCCTCCTCCTCCACCTGTGCTCCATGATACCTCCTCACCTTCCTCCTCCTCCACCTGTGCTCCATGACAGCTCCTCGCCTTCCTCCTCCTCCACCTGTGCTCCATGATACCTCCTCACCTTCCTCCTCCTCCACCTGTGCTCCATGACAGCTCCTCACCTTCCTCCTCCACCTGTGCTCCATGACAGCTCCTCACCTTCCTCCTCCACCTGTGCTCCATGACAGCTCCTCACCTTCCTCCTCCTCCACCTGTGCTCCATGACAGCTCCTCACCTACCTCCTCCACCTGTGCTCCATGACAGATCCTCACCTTCCTCCTCCTCCACCTGTGCTCCATGACAACTCCTCACCTTCCTCCTCCTCCACCTGTGCTCCATGACAGCTCCTCACCTTCCTCCTCCTCCACCTGTGCTCCATGACAGCTCCTCACCTTCCTCCTCCACCTGTGCTCCATGACAGCTCCTCACCTTCCTCCTCCTCCACCTGTGCTCCATGACAGTTCCTCACCTTCCTCCTCCTCCACCCGTGCTCCATGACAGCTCCTCACCTTCCTCCTCCTCCACCTGTGCTCCATGACAGCTCCTCGCCTTCCTCCTCCTCCACCTGTGCTCCATGATACCTCCTCACCTTCCTCCTCCTCCACCTGTGCTCCATGACAGCTCCTCACCTTCCTTCTCCACCTGTGCTCCATGACAGATCCTCACCTTCCTCCTCCTCCACCTGTGCTCCATGACAGCTCCTCACCTTCCTCCTCCACCTGTGCTCCATGACAGCTCCTCGCCTTCCTCCTCCTCCACCTGTGCTCCATGATACCTCCTCACCTTCCTCCTCCTCCACCTGTGCTCCATGACAGCTCCTCGCCTTCCTCCTCCTCCACCTGTGCTCCATGATACCTCCTCACCTTCCTCCTCCTCCACCTGTGCTCCATGACAGCTCCTCACCTTCCTCCTTCTCCACCTGTGCTCCATGACAGCTCCTCACCTTCCTCCTCCTCCACCTGTGCTCCATGACAGCTCCTCACCTTCCTCCTCCACCTGTGCTCCATGACAGCTCCTCACCTTCCTCCTCCACCTGTGCTCCATGACAGCTCCTCACCTTCCTCCTCCTCCACCTGTGCTCCATGACAGCTCCTTACCTTCCTCCTCCTCCACCTGTGCTCCATGACAGCTCCTCGCCTTCCTCCTCCTCCACCTGTGCTCCATGACAACTCCTCACCTTCCTCCTCCTCCACCTGTGCTCCAAGACAGCTCCTCGCCTTCCTCCTACTCCACCTGTGCTCCATGAAAGCTCCTCACCTTCCTCCTCCACCTGTGCTCCATGAGAGCTCCTCACCTTCCTCCTCTTCCACCTGTGCTCCATGACAACTCCTCACCTTCCTCCTCCTCCACCTGTGCTCCATGACAGCTCCTCACCTTCCTCCTCTTCCACCTGTGCTCCATGACACCTCCTCAACTTCCTCCTCCTCCACCTGTGCTCCATGACACCTCCTCACCTTCCTCCTCCTCCACCTGTGCTCCATGACAGCTCCTCACCTTCCTCCTCCTCCTCCTGTGCTCCATGACAACTCCTCACCTTCCTCCTCCACCTGTGCTCCATGACAGCTCCTCGCCTTCCTCCTCCTCCACCTGTGCTCCATGATACCTCCTCACCTTCCTCCTCCTCCACCTGTGCTCCATGACAGCTCCTCGCCTTCCTCCTCCTCCACCTGTGCTCCATGACAGCTCCTCACCTTCTTCCTCCTCCACCTGTGCTCCATGAAAGGTCCTCACCTTCCTCCTCCTCCTCCTGTGCTCCATGACAACTCCTCACCTTCCTCCTCCTCCTCTTGTGCTCCATGAAAGCACCTCACCTTCCTCCTCCTCCACCTGTGCTCCATGACAGCTCCTCAGCTTCCTGCTCCTCCACCTGTGCTCCATGAAAGCTCCTCACCTTCCTCCTTCTCCACCTGTGCTCCATGACAGCTCCTTACCTTCCTTCTCCACCTGTGCTCCATGACAGCTCCTCACCTTCCTCCTTCTCCTCCTGTGCTCCATGAAAGCTCCTCACCTTCCTCCTACTCCACCTGTGCTCCATGACAGCTCCTCACCTTCCTCCTCCTCCACCTGTGCTCCATGACAATTCCTCACCTTCCTCCTCCTCCACCCGTGCTCCATGACAGCTCCTCACCTTCCTCCTCCTCCACCTGTGCACCATGACAGCTCCTCGCCTTCCTCCTCCTCCACCTGTGCTCCATGACAGCTCCTCACCTTCCTTCTCCACCTGTGCTCCATGACAGATCCTCACCTTCCTCCTCCTCCACCTGTGCTCCATGACAGCTCCTCACCTTCCTCCTCCACCTGTGCTCCATGACACCTCCTCGCCTTCCTCCTCCTCCACCTGTGCTCCATGATACCTCCTCACCTTCCTCCTCCTCCACCTGTGCTCCATGACAGCTCTTCGCCTTTCTCCTCCTCCACCTGTGCTCCATGATACCTCCTCACCTTCCTCCTCCTCCACCTGTGCTCCATGACAGCTCCTCACCTTCCTCCTTTTCCACCTGTGCTCCATGACAGCTCCTCACCTTCCTCCTCCTCCACCTGTGCTCCATGACAGCTCCTCACCTTCCTCCTCCTCCACCTGTGCTCCATGACAGCTCCTCACCTTCCTCCTCCTCCACCTGTGCTACATGACAGCTCCTCACCTTCCTCCTCCTCCACCTGTGCTACATGACAGCTCTTCACCTTCCTCCTCCTCCACATGTGCTCCATGACAGCTCCTCACCTTCCTCCTCTCCACCTGTGCTCCATGACAGCTCCTCACCTTCTTCCTCCTCCACCTGTGCTCCATGAAAGGTCCTCACCTTCCTCCTCCTCCTCCTGTGCTCCATGACAACTCCTCACCTTCCTCCTCCTCCTCTTGTGCTCCATGAAAGCACCTCACCTTCCTCCTCCTCCACCTGTGCTCCATGACAGCTCCTCAGCTTCCTGCTCCTCCACCTGTGCTCCATGAAAGCTCCTCACCTTCCTCCTTCTCCACCTGTGCTCCATGACAGCTCCTTACCTTCCTTCTCCACCTGTGCTCCATGACAGCTCCTCACCTTCCTCCTTCTCCTCCTGTGCTCCATGAAAGCTCCTCACCTTCCTCCTACTCCACCTGTGCTCCATGACAGCTCCTCACCTTCCTCCTCCTCCACCTGTGCTCCATGACAATTCCTCACCTTCCTCCTCCTCCACCCGTGCTCCATGACAGCTCCTCACCTTCCTCCTCCTCCACCTGTGCACCATGACAGCTCCTCGCCTTCCTCCTCCTCCACCTGTGCTCCATGACAGCTCCTCACCTTCCTTCTCCACCTGTGCTCCATGACAGATCCTCACCTTCCTCCTCCTCCACCTGTGCTCCATGACAGCTCCTCACCTTCCTCCTCCACCTGTGCTCCATGACACCTCCTCGCCTTCCTCCTCCTCCACCTGTGCTCCATGATACCTCCTCACCTTCCTCCTCCTCCACCTGTGCTCCATGACAGCTCTTCGCCTTTCTCCTCCTCCACCTGTGCTCCATGATACCTCCTCACCTTCCTCCTCCTCCACCTGTGCTCCATGACAGCTCCTCACCTTCCTCCTTTTCCACCTGTGCTCCATGACAGCTCCTCACCTTCCTCCTCCTCCACCTGTGCTCCATGACAGCTCCTCACCTTCCTCCTCCTCCACCTGTGCTCCATGACAGCTCCTCACCTTCCTCCTCCACTTCTGCTCCATGACAGCTCCTCACCTTCCTCCTCCTCCACCTGTGCTCCATGACAGCTCCTCACCTTCCTCTTCGTCCACCTGTGCTCCATGACAGCTCCTGACCTTCCTCCTCCTCCACTTGTGCTCCATGACAGCTCCTCACCTTCCTCCTCCTCCACCTGTGCTCCATGACAGCTCCTCACCTTCCTCCTCCTCCACCTGTGCTCCATGACAGCTCCTCACCTTCCTCCTCCACCTGTGCTCCATGACAGCTCCTCACCTTCCTCCTCCACCTGTGCTCCATGACAGCTCCTCACCTTCCTCCTCCTCCACCTGTGCTCCATGACAGCTCCTTACCTTCCTCCTCCTCCACCTGTGCTCCATGACAGCTCCTCGCCTTCCTCCTCCTCCACCTGTGCTCCATGACAACTCCTCACCTTCCTCCTCCTCCACCTGTGCTCCAAGACAGCTCCTCGCCTTCCTCCTCCTCCACCTGTGCTCCATGACAGCTCCTCGCCTTCCTCCTCCTCCACCTGGGCTCCATGACAGCTCCTCACCTTCCTCCTCCTCCACCTGTGCTCCATGACAGCTCCTCACCTTCTTCCTCCTCCACCTGTGCTCCATGACTGCTCCTCACCTTCCTCCTCCTCCACCTGTGCTCCATGACTGCTCCTCACCTTCCTCCTCCACGTGTGCTCCATGACAGCTCCTCACCTTCCTCCTCCTCCACCTGTGCTCCATGACAGCTCCTCGCCTTCCTCCTCCTCCACCTGTGCTCCATGACAGCTCCTCACCTTCCTCCTCCTCCACCTGTGCTACATGACAGCTCCTCACCTTCCTCCTCCTCCACCTGTGCTACATGACAGCTCTTCACCTTCCTCCTCCTCCACATGTGCTCCATGACAGCTCCTCACCTTCCTCCTCCTCCACCTGTGCTCCATGACAGCTCCTCACCTTCTTCCTCCTCCACCTGTGCTCCATGAAAGGTCCTCACCTTCCTCCTCCTCCTCCTGTGCTCCATGACAACTCCTCACCTTCCTCCTCCTCCTCTTGTGCTCCATGAAAGCACCTCACCTTCCTCCTCCTCCACCTGTGCTCCATGACAGCTCCTCAGCTTCCTGCTCCTCCACCTGTGCTCCATGAAAGCTCCTCACCTTCCTCCTTCTCCACCTGTGCTCCATGACAGCTCCTTACCTTCCTTCTCCACCTGTGCTCCATGACAGCTCCTCACCTTCCTCCTTCTCCTCCTGTGCTCCATGAAAGCTCCTCACCTTCCTCCTACTCCACCTGTGCTCCATGACAGCTCCTCACCTTCCTCCTCCTCCACCTGTGCTCCATGACAATTCCTCACCTTCCTCCTCCTCCACCCGTGCTCCATGACAGCTCCTCACCTTCCTCCTCCTCCACCTGTGCACCATGACAGCTCCTCGCCTTCCTCCTCCTCCACCTGTGCTCCATGACAGCTCCTCACCTTCCTTCTCCACCTGTGCTCCATGACAGATCCTCACCTTCCTCCTCCTCCACCTGTGCTCCATGACAGCTCCTCACCTTCCTCCTCCACCTGTGCTCCATGACACCTCCTCGCCTTCCTCCTCCTCCACCTGTGCTCCATGATACCTCCTCACCTTCCTCCTCCTCCACCTGTGCTCCATGACAGCTCTTCGCCTTTCTCCTCCTCCACCTGTGCTCCATGATACCTCCTCACCTTCCTCCTCCTCCACCTGTGCTCCATGACAGCTCCTCACCTTCCTCCTTTTCCACCTGTGCTCCATGACAGCTCCTCACCTTCCTCCTCCTCCACCTGTGCTCCATGACAGCTCCTCACCTTCCTCCTCCTCCACCTGTGCTCCATGACAGCTCCTCACCTTCCTCCTCCTCCACCTGTGCTACATGACAGCTCCTCACCTTCCTCCTCCTCCACCTGTGCTACATGACAGCTCTTCACCTTCCTCCTCCTCCACATGTGCTCCATGACAGCTCCTCACCTTCCTCCTCCTCCACCTGTGCTCCATGACAGCTCCTCACCTTCTTCCTCCTCCACCTGTGCTCCATGAAAGGTCCTCACCTTCCTCCTCCTCCTCCTGTGCTCCATGACAACTCCTCACCTTCCTCCTCCTCCTCTTGTGCTCCATGAAAGCACCTCACCTTCCTCCTCCTCCACCTGTGCTCCATGACAGCTCCTCAGCTTCCTGCTCCTCCACCTGTGCTCCATGAAAGCTCCTCACCTTCCTCCTTCTCCACCTGTGCTCCATGACAGCTCCTTACCTTCCTTCTCCACCTGTGCTCCATGACAGCTCCTCACCTTCCTCCTTCTCCTCCTGTGCTCCATGAAAGCTCCTCACCTTCCTCCTACTCCACCTGTGCTCCATGACAGCTCCTCACCTTCCTCCTCCTCCACCTGTGCTCCATGACAATTCCTCACCTTCCTCCTCCTCCACCCGTGCTCCATGACAGCTCCTCACCTTCCTCCTCCTCCACCTGTGCACCATGACAGCTCCTCGCCTTCCTCCTCCTCCACCTGTGCTCCATGACAGCTCCTCACCTTCCTTCTCCACCTGTGCTCCATGACAGATCCTCACCTTCCTCCTCCTCCACCTGTGCTCCATGACAGCTCCTCACCTTCCTCCTCCACCTGTGCTCCATGACACCTCCTCGCCTTCCTCCTCCTCCACCTGTGCTCCATGATACCTCCTCACCTTCCTCCTCCTCCACCTGTGCTCCATGACAGCTCTTCGCCTTTCTCCTCCTCCACCTGTGCTCCATGATACCTCCTCACCTTCCTCCTCCTCCACCTGTGCTCCATGACAGCTCCTCACCTTCCTCCTTTTCCACCTGTGCTCCATGACAGCTCCTCACCTTCCTCCTCCTCCACCTGTGCTCCATGACAGCTCCTCACCTTCCTCCTCCTCCACCTGTGCTCCATGACAGCTCCTCACCTTCCTCCTCCACTTCTGCTCCATGACAGCTCCTCACCTTCCTCCTCCTCCACCTGTGCTCCATGACAGCTCCTCACCTTCCTCTTCGTCCACCTGTGCTCCATGACAGCTCCTGACCTTCCTCCTCCTCCACTTGTGCTCCATGACAGCTCCTCACCTTCCTCCTCCTCCACCTGTGCTCCATGACAGCTCCTCACCTTCCTCCTCCTCCACCTGTGCTCCATGACAGCTCTTCACCTTCCTCCTCCACCTGTGCTCCATGACAGCTCCTCACCTTCCTCCTCCTCCACCTGTGCTCCATGACAGCTCCTCACCTTCCTCCTCCACCTGTGCTCCATGAAAGCTCCTCACCTTCCTCCTCCACCTGTGCTCCATGAGAGCTCCTCACCTTCCTCCTCTTCCACCTGTGCTCCATGACAGCTCCTCACCTTCCTCCTCCTCCACCTGTGCTCCATGACAGCTCCTCACCTTACTCCTCTTCCACCTGTGCTCCGTGACACCTCCTCACCTTCCTCCTCCTCCACCTGTGCTCCATGACAGCTCCTGACCTTCCTCCTCCTCCACCTGTGCTCCATGACAGCTCCTCACCTTCCTCCTCCTCCATATGTGCTCCATGACAGCTCCTCACCTTCCTCCTCCTCCACATGTGCTCCATGACAGCTCCTCACCTTCCTCCTCCTCCACCTGTGCTCCATGACAGCTCCTCACCTTCCTCCTCCTCCACCTGTGCTCCATGACATGTCCTCACCTTCCTCCTCCTCCACCTGTGCTCCATGACAGCTCCTCACCATCCTCCTCCTCCACCTGTGCTCCATGACAGCTCCTCACCTTCCACCTCCTCCACCTGTGCTCCATGACACCTCCTCACCTTCCTCCTCCTCCACCTGTGCTCCATGACAGCTCCTCACCTTCCTCCTTCTCCACCTGTGCTCGATGTCAGCTCCTCACCTTCCTCTTCCTCCACCTGTGCTCCATGACAGCTCCTCACCTTCCTCCTTCTCCACCTGTGCTCGATGTCAGCTCCTCACCTTCCTCTTCCTCCACCTGTGCTCCATGACAGCTCCTCACCTTCCTCCTTCTCCACCTGTGCTCCATGACAGCTCCTCACCTTCCTCTTCCTCCACCTGTGCTCCATGACTGCTCCTCACCTTCCTCCTGCTCCACCTGTGCTCCATGACTGCTCCTCACCTTCCTCCTGCTCCACCTGTGCTCCATGACTGCTCCTCACCTTCCTCCTCCACCTGTGCTCCATGACTGCTCCTCACCTTCCTCCTCCTCCACCTGTGTTCCATGACAGCTCCTCACCTTCCTCCTCCTCCACCTGTGCTCCATGACAGCTCCTCACCTTCCTCCTCCTCCACCTGTGCTCCATGACAGCTCCTCACCTTCCTCCTCCTCCACCTGTGCTCCATGACAGCTCCTCACCTTCCTCCTCCTCCACCTGTGCTCCATGACACCTCCTCACCTTCCTCCTTCTCCACCTGTGCTCCATGACAGCTCCTCACCTTCCTCCTCCTCCACCTGTGCTCCATGACAGCTCCTCACCTTCCTCCTCCTCCACCTGTGCTCCATGACAGCTCTTCACCTTCCTTCTCCACCTGTGCTCCATGACAGCTTCTCACCTTCCTCCTCCTCCACCTGTGCTCCATGACAGCTCCTCACCTTCCTCCTCCACCTGTGCTCCATGACAGCTCCTCGACGTCCTCCTCCTCCACCTGTACTCCATGACAGCTCCTCGCCTTCCTCCTCCTCCACCTGTGCTCCATGACAGCTCCTCACCTTCCTCCTCCACCTGTGCTCCATGACAGCTCCTCACCTTCCTCCTCCTCCACCTGTGCTCCATGACAGCTCCTCACCTTCCTCCTCCACCTGTGCTCCATGACAGCTCCTCGCCTTCCTCCTCCTCCACCTGTGCTCCATGATACCTCCTCACCTTCCTCCTCCTCCACCTGTGCTCCATGACAGCTCCTCGCCTTCCTCCTCCTCCACCTGTGCTCCATGATACCTCCTCACCTTCCTCCTCCTCCACCTGTGCTCCATGATAGCTCCTCACCTTCCTCCTCCTCCACCTGTGCTCCATGACAGCTCCTCACCTTCCTCCTCCACCTGTGCTCCATGACAGGTCCTCACCTTCCTCCTCCTCCACCTGTGCTCCATGACAGCTCCTCACCTACCTCCTCCACCTGTGCTCCATGACAGATCCTCACCTTCCTCCTCCTCCTCCTGTGCTCCATGACAACTCCTCACCTTTCTCCTCCTCCACCTGTGCTCCATGACAGCTCCTCACCTTCCTCCTCCTCCACCTGTGCTCCATGACAGCTCCTCACCTTCCTCCTCCACCTGTGCTCCATGACAGCTCCTCACCTTCCTCCTCCTCCACCTGTGCTCCATGACAGTTCCTCACCTTCCTCCTCCTCCACCTGTGCTCCATGACAGCTCCTCACCTTCCTCCTCCTCCATATGTGCTCCATGACAGCTCCTCACCTTCCTCCTCCTCCACATGTGCTCCATGACAGCTCCTCACCTTCCTCCTCCTCCACCTGTGCTCCATGACAGCTCCTCACCTTCCTCCTCCTCCACCTGTGCTCCATGACATGTCCTCACCTTCCTCCTCCTCCACCTGTGCTCCATGACAGCTCCTCACCATCCTCCTCCTCCACCTGTGCTCCATGACAGCTCCTCACCTTCCACCTCCTCCACCTGTGCTCCATGACACCTCCTCACCTTCCTCCTCCTCCACCTGTGCTCCATGACAGCTCCTCACCTTCCTCCTTCTCCACCTGTGCTCGATGTCAGCTCCTCACCTTCCTCTTCCTCCACCTGTGCTCCATGACAGCTCCTCACCTTCCTCCTTCTCCACCTGTGCTCGATGTCAGCTCCTCACCTTCCTCTTCCTCCACCTGTGCTCCATGACAGCTCCTCACCTTCCTCCTTCTCCACCTGTGCTCCATGACAGCTCCTCACCTTCCTCTTCCTCCACCTGTGCTCCATGACTGCTCCTCACCTTCCTCCTGCTCCACCTGTGCTCCATGACTGCTCCTCACCTTCCTCCTGCTCCACCTGTGCTCCATGACTGCTCCTCACCTTCCTCCTCCACCTGTGCTCCATGACTGCTCCTCACCTTCCTCCTCCTCCACCTGTGTTCCATGACAGCTCCTCACCTTCCTCCTCCTCCACCTGTGCTCCATGACAGCTCCTCACCTTCCTCCTCCTCCACCTGTGCTCCATGACAGCTCCTCACCTTCCTCCTCCTCCACCTGTGCTCCATGACAGCTCCTCACCTTCCTCCTCCTCCACCTGTGCTCCATGACACCTCCTCACCTTCCTCCTTCTCCACCTGTGCTCCATGACAGCTCCTCACCTTCCTCCTCCTCCACCTGTGCTCCATGACAGCTCCTCACCTTCCTCCTCCTCCACCTGTGCTCCATGACAGCTCTTCACCTTCCTTCTCCACCTGTGCTCCATGACAGCTTCTCACCTTCCTCCTCCTCCACCTGTGCTCCATGACAGCTCCTCACCTTCCTCCTCCACCTGTGCTCCATGACAGCTCCTCGACGTCCTCCTCCTCCACCTGTACTCCATGACAGCTCCTCGCCTTCCTCCTCCTCCACCTGTGCTCCATGACAGCTCCTCACCTTCCTCCTCCACCTGTGCTCCATGACAGCTCCTCACCTTCCTCCTCCTCCACCTGTGCTCCATGACAGCTCCTCACCTTCCTCCTCCACCTGTGCTCCATGACAGCTCCTCGCCTTCCTCCTCCTCCACCTGTGCTCCATGATACCTCCTCACCTTCCTCCTCCTCCACCTGTGCTCCATGACAGCTCCTCGCCTTCCTCCTCCTCCACCTGTGCTCCATGATACCTCCTCACCTTCCTCCTCCTCCACCTGTGCTCCATGATAGCTCCTCACCTTCCTCCTCCTCCACCTGTGCTCCATGACAGCTCCTCACCTTCCTCCTCCACCTGTGCTCCATGACAGGTCCTCACCTTCCTCCTCCTCCACCTGTGCTCCATGACAGCTCCTCACCTACCTCCTCCACCTGTGCTCCATGACAGATCCTCACCTTCCTCCTCCTCCTCCTGTGCTCCATGACAACTCCTCACCTTTCTCCTCCTCCACCTGTGCTCCATGACAGCTCCTCACCTTCCTCCTCCTCCACCTGTGCTCCATGACAGCTCCTCACCTTCCTCCTCCACCTGTGCTCCATGACAGCTCCTCACCTTCCTCCTCCTCCACCTGTGCTCCATGACAGTTCCTCACCTTCCTCCTCCTCCACCCGTGCTCCATGACAGCTCCTCACCTTCCTCCTCCACCTGTGCTCCATGACAGCTCCTCACCTTCCTCCTCCACCTGTGCTCCATGACAGCTCCTCACCTTCCTCCTCCTCCACCTGTGCTCCATGACAGCTCCTCACCTTCCTCCTCCTCCTCCTGTGCTCCATGAAAGCTCCTCACCTTCCTCCTACTCCACCTGTGCTCCATGACAGCTCCTCACCTTCCTCCTCCTCCACCTGTGCTCCATGACAATTCCTCACCTTCCTCCTCCTCCACCCGTGCTCCATGACAGCTCCTCACCTTCCTCCTCCTCCACCTGTGCACCATGACAGCTCCTCGCCTTCCTCCTCCTCCACCTGTGCTCCATGACAGCTCCTCACCTTCCTTCTCCACCTGTGCTCCATGACAGATCCTCACCTTCCTCCTCCTCCACCTGTGCTCCATGACAGCTCCTCACCTTCCTCCTCCACCTGTGCTCCATGACACCTCCTCGCCTTCCTCCTCCTCCACCTGTGCTCCATGATACCTCCTCACCTTCCTCCTCCTCCACCTGTGCTCCATGACAGCTCTTCGCCTTTCTCCTCCTCCACCTGTGCTCCATGATACCTCCTCACCTTCCTCCTCCTCCACCTGTGCTCCATGACAGCTCCTCACCTTCCTCCTTTTCCACCTGTGCTCCATGACAGCTCCTCACCTTCCTCCTCCTCCACCTGTGCTCCATGACAGCTCCTCACCTTCCTCCTCCTCCACCTGTGCTCCATGACAGCTCCTCACCTTCCTCCTCCTCCACCTGTGCTACATGACAGCTCCTCACCTTCCTCCTCCTCCACCTGTGCTACATGACAGCTCTTCACCTTCCTCCTCCTCCACATGTGCTCCATGACAGCTCCTCACCTTCCTCCTCCTCCACCTGTGCTCCATGACAGCTCCTCACCTTCTTCCTCCTCCACCTGTGCTCCATGAAAGGTCCTCCCTTCCTCCTCCTCCTCCTGTGCTCCATGACAACTCCTCACCTTCCTCCTCCTCCTCTTGTGCTCCATGAAAGCACCTCACCTTCCTCCTCCTCCACCTGTGCTCCATGACAGCTCCTCAGCTTCCTGCTCCTCCACCTGTGCTCCATGAAAGCTCCTCACCTTCCTCCTTCTCCACCTGTGCTCCATGACAGCTCCTTACCTTCCTTCTCCACCTGTGCTCCATGACAGCTCCTCACCTTCCTCCTTCTCCTCCTGTGCTCCATGAAAGCTCCTCACCTTCCTCCTACTCCACCTGTGCTCCATGACAGCTCCTCACCTTCCTCCTCCTCCACCTGTGCTCCATGACAATTCCTCACCTTCCTCCTCCTCCACCCGTGCTCCATGACAGCTCCTCACCTTCCTCCTCCTCCACCTGTGCACCATGACAGCTCCTCGCCTTCCTCCTCCTCCACCTGTGCTCCATGACAGCTCCTCACCTTCCTTCTCCACCTGTGCTCCATGACAGATCCTCACCTTCCTCCTCCTCCACCTGTGCTCCATGACAGCTCCTCACCTTCCTCCTCCACCTGTGCTCCATGACACCTCCTCGCCTTCCTCCTCCTTCACCTGTGCTCCATGATACCTCCTCACCTTCCTCCTCCTCCACCTGTGCTCCATGACAGCTCTTCGCCTTTCTCCTCCTCCACCTGTGCTCCATGATACCTCCTCACCTTCCTCCTCCTCCACCTGTGCTCCATGACAGCTCCTCACCTTCCTCCTTTTCCACCTGTGCTCCATGACAGCTCCTCACCTTCCTCCTCCTCCACCTGTGCTCCATGACAGCTCCTCACCTTCCTCCTCCTCCACCTGTGCTCCATGACAGCTCCTCACCTTCCTCCTCACTTCTGCTCCATGACAGCTCCTCACCTTCCTCCTCCTCCACCTGTGCTCCATGACAGCTCCTCACCTTCCTCTTCGTCCACCTGTGCTCCATGACAGCTCCTGACCTTCCTCCTCCTCCACTTGTGCTCCATGACAGCTCCTCACCTTCCTCCTCCTCCACCTGTGCTCCATGACAGCTCCTCACCTTCCTCCTCCTCCACCTGTGCTCCATGACAGCTCTTCACCTTCCTCCTCCACCTGTGCTCCATGACA
Organism: Megascapheus bottae; assembly: GCF_031878675.1. Classification (NCBI taxonomy): domain Eukaryota; kingdom Metazoa; phylum Chordata; class Mammalia; order Rodentia; family Geomyidae; genus Megascapheus; species Megascapheus bottae. The sequence goes on along the minus strand of NC_143511.1, from coordinate 90,506,788 downwards.
GCTCCTCACCTTCCTCCTCCTCCACCTGTGCTCCATGACAGCTCCTCACCTTCCTCCTCCACCTGTGCTCCATGAAAGCTCCTCACCTTCCTCCTCACCTGTGCTCCATGAGAGCTCCTCACCTTCCTCCTCTTCCACCTGTGCTCCATGACAGCTCCTCACCTTCCTCTCCTCCACCTGTGCTCCATGACAGCTCCTCACCTTACTCCTCTTCCACCTGTGCTCCGTGACACCTCCTCACCTTCCTCCTCCTCCACCTGTGCTCCATGACAGCTCCTGACCTTCTCCTCCTCCACCTGTGCTCCATGACAGCTCCTCACCTTCCTCCTCCCTCCATATGTGCTCCATGACAGCTCCTCACCTTCCTCCTCCTCCACATGTGCTCCCATGACAGCTCCTCACCTTCCTCCTCCTCCACCTGTGCTCCATGACAGCTCCTCACCTTCCTCCTCCTCCACCTGTGCTCCATGACATGTCCTCACCTTCCTCCTCCTCCACCTGTGCTCCATGACAGCTCCTCACCATCCTCCTCCTCCACCTGTGCTCCATGACAGCTCCTCACCTTCCACCTCCTCCACCTGTGCTTCCATGACACCTCCTCACCTTCCTCCTCTCCACCTGTGCTCCATGACAGCTCCTCACCTTCCTCCTTCTCCACCTGTGCTCGATGTCAGCCTCCTCACCTTCCCTCTTCCTCCACCTGTGCTCCATGACAGCTCCTCACCTTCTCCTTCTCCACCTGTGCTCGATGTCAGCTCCTCACCTTCCTCTTCCTCCACCCTGTGCTCCATGACAGCTCCTCACCTTCCTCCTTCTCCACCTGTGCTCCATGACAGCTCCTCACCTTCCTCTTCCTCCACCTGTGCTCCATGACCTGCTCCTCACCTTCCTCCTGCTCCACTGTGCTCCATGACTGCTCCTCACCTTCCTCCTGCTCCACCTGTGCTCCATGAACTGCTCCTCACCTTCTCCTCCACCTGTGCTCCATGACTGCTCCTCACCTTCCTCCTCCTCCACCTGTGTTCCATGACAGCTCCTCACCTTCCTCCTCCTCCACCTGTGCTCCATGACAGCTCCTCACCTTCTCCTCCTCCACCTGTGCTCCATGACAGCTCCTCACCTTCCTCCTCCTCCACCTGTGCTCCATGACAGCTCCTCACCTTCCTCCTCCTCCCACCTGTGCTCCATGACACCTCCTCACCTTCCTCCTTCTCCACCTGTGCTCCATGACAGCTCCTCACCTTCCTCCTCCTCCACCTGTGCTCCCATGACAGCTCCTCACCTTCCTCCTCCTCCACCTGTGCTCATGACAGCTCTTCACCTTCCTTCTCCACCTGTGCCTCCATGACAGCTTCTCACCTTCCTCCTCCTCACCTGTGCTCCATGACAGCTCCTCACCTTCCTCCTCCACCTGTGCTCCATGACAGCTCCTCGACGTCCTCCTCCTCCCCTACTCATGACAGCTCCTCGCCTTCCTCCTCTCCACCTGTGCTCCATGACAGCCCTTCACCTTCCCTCACCTGGCCCATGACAGCTCCTCGCCTTCCTCCTCCTCCACCTGTGCTCCATGACAGCTCCTCACCTTCCTCCTCCACCTGTGCTCCATGACAGCTCCTCACCTTCCTCCTCCTCCACCTGTGCTCCATGATAGCTCCTCACCTTCCTCCTCCACCTGTGCTCCATGACAGCTCCTCGCCTTCCTCCTCCTCCACCCTGTGCTCCATGATACCTCCTCACCTTCCTCCTCCTCCACCTGTGCTCCATGATAGCTCCTCGACCTTCCTCCTCCTCCCACCTGTGCTCCATGACAGCTCCAATGACAGCTCCTCACCTTCCTCCTCCACCTGTGCTCCATGACAGGTCCTCACCTTCCTCCTCCTCCACCTGTGCTCCATGACAGCTCCTCACCTACCTCCTCCACCTGTGCTCCATGACAGATCCTCACCTTCCTCCTCCTCCTCCTGTGCTCCATGACAACTCCTCACCTTTCTCCTCCTCCACCTGTGCTCCATGACAGCTCCTCACCTTCCTCCTCCTCCACCTGTGCTCCATGACAGCTCCTCACCTTCCTCCTCCACCTGTGCTCCATGACAGCTCCTCACCTTCCTCCTCCTCCACCTGTGCTCCATGACAGTTCCTCACCTTCCTCCTCCTCCACCCGTGCTCCATGACAGCTCCTCACCTTCCTCCTCCACCTGTGCTCCATGACAGCTCCTCACCTTCCTCCTCCACCTGTGCTCCATGACAGCTCCTCACCTTCCTCCTCCTCCACCTGTGCTCCATGACAGCTCCTCACCTTCCTCCTCCTCCACCTGTGCTCCATGACAGCTCCTCACCTTCCTCCTTCTCCACCTGTGCTCCATGACAGCTCCTCACCTTCCTCCTCCACCTGTGCTCCATGACAGTTCCTCACCTTCCTCCTCCTCCACCCGTGCTCCATGACAGCTCCTCACCTTCCTCCTCCACCTGTGCTCCATGACAGCTCCTCACCTTCCTCCTCCACCTGTGCTCCATGACAGATCCTCACCTTCCTCCTCCTCCTCCTGTGCTCCATGACAACTCCTCACCTTCCTCCTCCTCCACCTGTGCTCCATGACAGCTCCTCACCTTCCTCCTCCTCCACCCGTGCTCCATGACAGCTCCTCACCTTCCTCCTCCACCTGTGCTCCATGACAGCTCCTCACCTTCCTTCTCCACCTGTGTCCAAGACAGATCCTCACCTTCCTCCTCCTCCACCTGTGCTCCATGACAGCTCCTCACCTTCCTCCTCCACCTGTGCTCCATGACAGCTCCTCGCCTTCCTCCTCCTCCTCCTGTGCTCCATGATACCTCCTCACCTTCCTCCTCCTCCACCTGTGCTCCATGACAGCTCCTCGCCTTCCTCCTCCTCCACCTGTGCTCCATGATACCTACTCACCTTCCTCCTCCTCCACCTGTGCTCCATGACAGCTCCTCACCTTCCTCCTTCTCCACCTGTGCTCCATGACAGCTCCTCACCTTCCTCCTCCTCCACCTGTGCTCCATGACAGCTCCTCACCTTCCTCCTCCACCTGTGCTCCATGACAGCTCCTCACCTTCCTCCTCCACCTGTGCTCCATGACAGCTCCTCACCTTCCTCCTCCTCCACCTGTGCTCCATGACAGCTCCTCACCTTCCTCCTCCTCCACCTGTGCTCCATGACAGCTCCTCGCCTTCCTCCTCCTCCACCTGTGCTCCATGACAACTCCTCGCCTTCCTCCTCCTCCACCTGTACTCCATGACAGCTCCTCACCTTCCTCCTCCTCCACCTGTGCTCCATGACAGCTCCTCGCCTTCCTCCTCCTCCACCTGTGCTCCATGACAGCTCCTCACCTTCCTCCTCCTCCACCTGTGCTCCATGACAGCTGTTAACCTTCCTCCTCCTCCACCTGTGCTCCATGACTGCTCCTCACCTTCCTCCTCCACCACCTGTGCTCCATGACTGCTCCTCACCTTCCTCCTCCACGTGTGCTCCATGACAGCTCCTCACCTTCCTCCTCCTCCACCTGTGCTCCATGACAGCTCCTCGCCTTCCTCCTCCTCCACCTGTGCTCCATGACAGCTCCTCACCTTCCTCCTCCTCCACCTGTGCTACATGACAGCTCCTCACCTTCCTCCTCCTCCACCTGTGCTACATGACAGCTCTTCACCTTCCTCCTCCTCCATATGTGCTCCATGACAGCTCCTCACCTTCCTCCTCCTCCACCAGTGCTCCATGACAGCTCCTCACCTTCTTCCTCCTCCACCTGTGCTCCATGAAAGGTCCTCACCTTCCTCCTCCTCCTCCTGTGCTCCATGACAGCTCCTCAGCTTCCTCCTCCTCTACCTGTGCTCCATGACAGCTCCTCACCTTCCTCCTTCTCCACCTGTGCTCCATGACAGCTCCTTACCTTCCTTCTCCACCTGTGCTCCATGACAGCTCCTCACCTTCCTCCTCCTCCTCCTGTGCTCCATGAAAGCTCCTCACCTTCCTCCTACTCCACCTGTGCTCCATGACAGCACCTAACCTTCCTCCTCCTCCACCTGTGCTCCATGACAGCTCCTCACCTTCCTCCTCCTCCACCTGTGCTCCATGACAGCTCCTCACCTTCCTCCTCCACCTGTGCTCCAGGACAGCTCCTCACCTTCCTCCTCCTCCACCTGTGCTCCATGACACCTCCTCACCTTCGTCCTCCTCCACCTGTGCTCCATGACAACTTCTCACCTTCCTCCTCCTCCACCTGTGCTCCATGACAGCTCCTCACCTTCCTCCTCCTCCACCTCTGCTCCATGACAGCTCCTCACCTTCCTCCTCCTCCACCTGTGCTCCATGACAGCTCCTCACCTTCCTCCTCCACCTCTGCTCCATGACAGCTCCTCACCTTCCTCCTCTCCACCTGTGCTCCATGACAGCTCCTCACCTTCCTCCTCCTCCACCTGTGCTCCATGACAGCTCCTCACCTTCCTCTTCGTCCACCTGTGCTCCATGACAGCTCCTGACCCTCCTCCTCCTCCACTTGTGCTCCATGACAGCTCCTCACCTTCCTCCTCCTCCACCTGTGCTCCATGACACCTCCTCACCTTCCTCCTCCTCCACCTGTGCTCCATGACAGCTCCTCACCTTCCTCCTCCTCCACCTGTGCTCCATGACAGCTCCTCACCTTCCTCCTCCACCTGTGCTCCATGACAGCTCCTCGCCGTCCTCCTCCTCCACCTGTACTCCATGACAGCTCCTCGCCTTCCTCCTCCTCCACCTGTGCTCCATGACAGCTCCTCACCTTCCTCCTCCACCTGTGCTCCATGACAGCTCCTCACCTTCCTCCTCCTCCACCTGTGCTCCATGACAGCTCCTCACCTTCCTCCTCCACCTGTGCTCCATGACAGCTCCTCGCCTTCCTCCTCCTCCACCTGTGCTCCATGATACCTCCTCACCTTCCTCCTCCTCCACCTGTGCTCCATGACAGCTCCTCGCCTTCCTCCTCCTCCACCTGTGCTCCATGATACCTCCTCACCTTCCTCCTCCTCCACCTGTGCTCCATGACAGCTCCTCACCTTCCTCCTCCACCTGTGCTCCATGACAGCTCCTCACCTTCCTCCTCCACCTGTGCTCCATGACAGCTCCTCACCTTCCTCCTCCTCCACCTGTGCTCCATGACAGCTCCTCACCTACCTCCTCCACCTGTGCTCCATGACAGATCCTCACCTTCCTCCTCCTCCACCTGTGCTCCATGACAACTCCTCACCTTCCTCCTCCTCCACCTGTGCTCCATGACAGCTCCTCACCTTCCTCCTCCTCCACCTGTGCTCCATGACAGCTCCTCACCTTCCTCCTCCACCTGTGCTCCATGACAGCTCCTCACCTTCCTCCTCCTCCACCTGTGCTCCATGAGAGTTCCTCACCTTCCTCCTCCTCCACCCGTGCTCCATGACAGCTCCTCACCTTCCTCCTCCTCCACCTGTGCTCCATGACAGCTCCTCGCCTTCCTCCTCCTCCATCTGTGCTCCATGATACCTCCTCACCTTCCTCCTCCTCCACCTGTGCTCCATGACAGCTCCTCACCTTCCTTCTCCACCTGTGCTCCATGACAGATCCTCACCTTCCTCCTCCTCCACCTGTGCTCCATGACAGCTCCTCACCTTCCTCCTCCACCTGTGCTCCATGACAGCTCCTCGCCTTCCTCCTCCTCCACCTGTGCTCCATGATACCTCCTCACCTTCCTCCTCCTCCACCTGTGCTCCATGACAGCTCCTCGCCTTCCTCCTCCTCCACCTGTGCTCCATGATACCTCCTCACCTTCCTCCTCCTCCACCTGTGCTCCATGACAGCTCCTCACCTTCCTCCTTCTCCACCTGTGCTCCATGACAGCTCCTCACCTTCCTCCTCCTCCACCTGTGCTCCATGACAGCTCCTCACCTTCCTCCTCCACCTGTGCTCCATGACAGCTCCTCACCTTCCTCCTCCACCTGTGCTCCATGACAGCTCCTCACCTTCCTCCTCCTCCACCTGTGCTCCATGACAGCTCCTTACCTTCCTCCTCCTCCACCTGTGCTCCATGACAGCTCCTCGCCTTCCTCCTCCTCCACCTGTGCTCCATGACAACTCCTCACCTTCCTCCTCCTCCACCTGTGCTCCATGACAGCTCCTCGCCTTCCTCCTCCTCCACCTGTGCTCCATGACAGCTCCTCGCCTTCCTTCTCCTCCACCTGTGCTCCATGACAGCTCCTCACCTTCCTCCTCCTCCACCTGTGCTCCATGACAGCTCCTCACCTTCTTCCTCCTCCACCTGTGCTCCATGACTGCTCCTCACCTTCCTCCTCCTCCACCTGTGCTCCATGACTGCTCCTCACCTTCCTCCTCCACGTGTGCTCCATGACAGCTCCTCACCTTCCTCCTCCTCCACCTGTGCTCCATGACAGCTCCTCGCCTTCCTCCTCCTCCACCTGTGCTCCATGACAGCTCCTCACCTTCCTCCTCCTCCACCTGTGCTACATGACAGCTCCTCACCTTCCTCCTCCTCCACCTGTGCTACATGACAGCTCTTCACCTTCCTCCTCCTCCATATGTGCTCCATGACAGCTCCTCACCTTCCTCCTCCTCCACCTGTGCTCCATGACAGCTCCTCACCTTCTTCCTCCTCCACCTGTGCTCCATGAAAGGTCCTCACCTTCCTCCTCCTCCTCCTGTGCTCCATGACAGCTCCTCAGCTTCCTCCTCCTCCACCTGTGCTCCATGAAAGCTCCTCACCTTCCTCCTTCTCCACCTGTGCTCCATGACAGCTCCTTACCTTCCTTCTCCACCTGTGCTCCATGACAGCTCCTCACCTTCCTCCTCCTCCTCCTGTGCTCCATGAAAGCTCCTCACCTTCCTCCTACTCCACCTGTGCTCCATGACAGCACCTAACCTTCCTCCTCCTCCACCTGTGCTCCATGACAGCTCCTCACCTTCCTCCTCCTCCACCTGTGCTCCATGACAGCTCCTCACCTTCCTCCTCCACCTGTGCTCCAGGACAGCTCCTCACCTTCCTCCTCCTCCACCTGTGCTCCATGACACCTCCTCACCTTCGTCCTCCTCCACCTGTGCTCCATGACAGCTTCTCACCTTCCTCCTCCTCCACCTGTGCTCCATGACAGCTCCTCACCTTCCTCCTCCTCCACCTCTGCTCCCTGACAGCTCCTCACCTTCCTCCTCCTCCACCTGTGCTCCATGACAGCTCCTCACCTTCCTCCTCCACCTCTGCTCCATGACAACTCCTCACCTTCCTCCTCCTCCACCTGTGCTGCATGACAGCTCCTCACCTTCCTCCTCCTCCACCTGTGCTCCATGACAGCTCCTCACCTTCCTCTTCGTCCACCTGCGCTCCATGACAGCTCCTGACCCTCCTCCTCCTCCACTTGTGCTCCATGACAGCTCCTCACCTTCCTCCTCCTCCACCTGTGCTCCATGACAGCTCCTCACCTTCCTCCTCCTCCACCTGTGCTCCATGACAGCTCTTCACCTTCCTCCTCCACCTGTGCTCCATGACAGCTCCTCACCTTCCTCCTCCTCCACCTGTGCTCCATGACAGCTCCTCACCTTCCTCCTCCTCCACCTGTGCTCCATGACAGCTCCTCACCTTCCTCCTCCTCCACCTGTGCTCCATGACTGCTCCTCACCTTCCTCCTCCTCCACCTGTGCTCCATGACACCTCCTCACCTTCCTCCTCCTCCACCTGTGCTCCATGACAGCTCCTCACCTTCCTCCTCCTCCACCTGTGTTCCATGACAGCTCCTCACCTTCCTCCTCCTCCACCTGTGCTCCATGACAGCTCCTCACCTTCCTCCTCTCCACCTGTGCTCCATGACAGCTCCTCACCTTCCTCCTCCTCCACCTGTGCTCCATGACAGCTCCTCACCTTCCTCTTCCACCTGTGCTCCATGACAGCTCCTCACCTTCCTCCTCCTCCACCTGTGCTCCTTGACAGCTCCTCACCTTCCTCCTCCTCCACCTGTGCTCCATGACACCTCCTCACCTTCCTTCTCCTCCACCTGTGCTCCATGACAGCTCCTCACCTTCCTCCTCCTCCACCTGTGCTCCATGACAGCTCCTCACCTTCCTCCTCCTCCACCTGTGCTCCATGACAGCTCTTCACCTTCCTCCTCCACCTGTGCTCCATGACAGCTCCTCACCTTCCTCCTCCTCCACCTGTGCTCCATGACAGCTCCTCACCTTCCTCCTCCACCTGTGCTCCATGACAGCTCCTCACCTTCCTCCTCCTCCACCTGTGCTCCATGACAGCTCATCCCCTTCCTCCTTCTCCACCTGTGCTCCATGACAGCTCCTCACCTTCCTCCTCCTCCACCTGTGCTCCATGACAGCTCCTCACCTTCCTCCTCCTCCACCTGTGCTCCATGACAGCTCCTCACCTTCCTCCTCCACCTGTGCTCCAGGACAGCTCCTCACCTTCCTCCTCCTCCACCTGTGCTCCATGACAGGTCCTCACCTTCCTCTTCTTCCACCTGTTCTCCATGACAGCTCCTGACCTTCCTCCTCCTCCACCTGTGCTCCATGACAGCTCCTCACCTTCCTCCTCCTCCACCTGTGCTCCATGACAGCTCCTCACCTTCCTCCTCCTCCACCTGTGCTCCATGACAGCTCCTCACCTTCCTCCTTCTCCACCTGTGCTCCATGAAAGCTCCTCACCTTCCTCTTCCACCTGTGCTCTATGAGAGCTCCTCACCTTCCTCCTCTTCCACCTGTGCTCCATGACAGCTCCTCACCTTCCTCCTCCTCCACCTGTGCTCCATGACAGCTCCTCACCTTCCTCCTCTTCCACCTGTGCTCCATGACACCTCCTCACCTTCCTCCTCCTCCACCTGTGCTCCATGACAGCTCCTCACCTTCCTCCCCCTCCACCTGTGCTCCATGACAGCTCCTCACCTTCCTCCTCCTCCACCTGTGCTCCATGACAGCTCTTCACCTTCCTCCTCCACCTGTGCTCCATGACAGCTCCTCACCTTCCTCCTCCTCCACCTATGCTCCATGACATGTCCTCACCTTCCTCCTCCTCCACCTGTGCTCCATGACAGCTCCTCACCATCCTCCTCCTCCACCTGTGCTCCATGACAGCTCCTCACCTTCCTCCTCCTCCACCTGTGCTCCATGACACCTCCTCACCTTCCTCCTCCTCCACCTGTGCTCCATGACAGCTCCTCACCTTCCTCCTTCTCTACCTGTGCTCGATGTCAGCTCCTCACCTTCCTCTTCCTCCACCTGTGCTCCATGACAGCTCCTCACCTTCCTCCTTCTCCATCTGTGCTCGATGTCAGCTCCTCACCTTCCTCTTCCTCCACCTGTGCTCCATGACAGCTCCTCACCTTCCTCCTTCTCCACCTGTGCTCCATGACAGCTCCTCACCTTCCTCTTCCTCCACCTGTGCTCCATGACTGCTCCTCACCTTCCTCCTGCTCCACCTGTGCTCCATGACTGCTCCTCACCTTCCTCCTGCTCCACCTGTGCTCCATGACTGCTCCTCACCTTCCTCCTCCACCTGTGCTCCATGACTGCTCCTCACCTTCCTCCTCCTCCACCTGTGCTCCATGACAGCTCCTCACCTTCCTCTTCCTCCACCTCTGCTCCATGACAGCTCCTCACCTTCCTCCTCCTCCACGTGTGTTCCATGACAGCTCCTCACCTTCCTCCTCCTCCACCAGTGTTCCATGACAGCTCCTCACCTTCCTCCTCCTCCACCTGTGCTCCATGACACCTCCTCACCTTCCTCCTCCTCCACCTGTGCTCCATGACAGCTCCTCACCTTCCTCCTCCTCCACCTGTGCTCCATGACAGCTCCTCACCTTCCTCCTCCACCTGTGCTCCATGACAGCTCCTCACCTTCCTCCTGCTCCACCTGTGCTCCATGACAGCTCCTCACCTTCCTCCTCCTCCACCTGTGCTCCATGACAGCTCCTCACCTTCCTCCTCCACCTGTGCTCCATGACAGCTCCTCACCTTCCTCCTCCTCCACCTGTGCTCCATGACAGCTCCTCACCTTCCTCCTCCTCCACCTGTGCTCCATGACAGCTCCTCACCTTCCTCCTCCTCCACCTGTGCTCCATGACAGCTCCCCACCTTCCTCCTCCACCTGTGCTCCATGACAGCTCCTCACCTTCCTCCTCCACCTGTGATCCATGACAGCTCCTCACCTTCCTCCCCCACACCAGCCCCTCAGCTTCCCTGTCCCCGCTGGGCAGCGGGGATGCAGAGCCAGGCATGTGGACATGATGCCACACTAGGTCTGCTGTCGTCCACCTGATCACACATGTCTCATAGTTTGGAGAGGAAACACTGGGAATCCACTGTTCAGGGCTGTCAGGTGCCACAGGCCTAGCTCTCTAGAGGTTATATTACCTCCGTCCTCCTCCTCCTCCTCTTCCTCTTCCTCCTCCTTCTGCTCCTCCTCCTCCTCTAGAGGCTATGGGGCCTTCCTCCTACTCCTCCTCCTACTCCTCCTTCTCCTCCTCCTCTAGAGGCTTTGGGGCCTTCCTCCTCCTCCTCTTCCTCCTCTTCCTCCTATTCCTCATCCTCTTCCTCCTCCTCCTTCTGAGGCTGTGGAATCCCCCCCTCCTCCTCTTGAGGCTGTGGGACGTCCCTCCTCCTCTTCCTCCTCCCCCTCCTCCTCTTCCTCCTAATCTTCCTGTTCTCCTCCTCCTTTCCTCTACAAGTGGTGGAACCTCCCTAGTCCTCCTCCTGTAGAGGCTGTGGAACCACCCTCTTGCTCCTCCTCCTCCTTTTCCTCCTCCTCCTCCTCCTCTGGAGGCTGTGGATCCTCCCTCTTCCTCCTCCTCCTGTAGAGGCTGTGGATCCTCCCTCTTCCTCCTCCTCCTGTAGAGGCTGTGGATCCTCCCTCTTGCTCCTCCTCCTCCTTTTCCTCCTCCTCCTCCTCCTGTAGAGGCTGTGGATCCTCCCTCTTCCTCCTCCTCCTCCTCCTTCTCCTCTAGAGGCTGTGGATCCTCCCTCTTCCTCCTCCTCTTCCTCTTCCTCCTCCTCCTGCCCCTCTCCTCCTCCTGCTCCTCCTCCTCCTCCTCCTCCTCTAGAGGCTCTGGAACCTTCCTCCGTTCCTGCTCCTCTGATCTCTGGCGGCCCCTGGGTTCTGTGCCCGTGGCCCCTGCCTGGGGTCTTCCACCCCTGCTCGTGCCCACTTCCTCACAGGCTAGCCCTTGGCCTTCAGCAGCGTTCTGCCACTGTAAGGAAATCATTGAGGCAGGCTATTTATTTAGGTCACTGTTAGGAGGTTGAGGTTCTCACGCAGGTGCACTGTGGATGGCCTCTGGATTCCCGTGCTGGCAGGACTGGGTGGGGTGAGCCTGAGCCCAGCACCAGGGAGCAGAGAGGACGCTGGGTGGGCCAGGCTGGGGCCGGCCCCGTCTCAGAGCCCGCCAGGGCTCACAGCGCCTCCCACAGACCAGCGCACTCCTACCAGCACCCCCACGCAGAAGAGCAGGCCCTCTGGGGTGCCACTACACCACCTCCCAGCCCAGGGGCCCCATCCCCTCCAGGTCATGCTCGTCCTGCTCAGGGCAGTAGGACCGGGACTCACTGGGAAGCCACTGTGCCTAGAAGGTGTGGACTGAGCGGGAGGCCAGCGGCCTGGGTCGAGGGCAGGGCTCCCCCCGGTGGTCGGGTCGGGGAAACCTGGTCAGTTTTGTCCAGAAGCATAGGTCACGCCCACTCCCTGGCAGGCAGGTGTTGGATAGGCCCAGCCTGGCCCACGTCGTCCTGAAAACACGTTCGCAGATGTACTTACGGTACCATTAGCCAGCCTTAATGCAGATGGTCTAATAGTTGACCTGAGTTCCTTTGAGGCCCAGGATAATCCCATAATCCCACGAGCTTTAAAAGAAAGGCTGGGCCAGGCAGCGCCCTGGCTTCTCGGCAGGCAGAGATGGAGAAAGAGCAGCTCAAGGCCAGTCCGAGCAAACTCCATCCGCAGTTTGGGTGTGGTGAGACAACGCTTACTCCAGCAGTGTAGGCCATAGGAAGGAGGACTGGAATGTGATGTCAGCCCCACTCAAAACCGAGGCCGAGCCTAATGCCGGCGGCTCACACCTGCAACCCTGGCTCCTTGGTGGGCTGAGGTTTGATTAGCACAGTTCAGAGCCAGCCCAGGCAGAAAAGTCTGTGAGATAATTATCTCACCTAAGCACCAAAAAGTCAGAAGCAGAGCTGGGGTTCAAGTAGAGTTCTCTTCACGAGCAAAAAAGCTCAAGGACAAGTGCCCAAGCCCTGCATTCAGACCCCATCTGGTCTTGCGCTGCCTGATCCACAGAAGCACTCTGCTTCAGTGCCCCATCTGTCTGGGCTGCGGGGGGCCTGCGCATGCTCAGGTTGACGTTGGCAGGTGTAGCGTCCGTGACGGCTTTGGGAATGCAGCTGGTGTCCGTGCTGTCCTGGGCAAGTCTGCTTTCTGCTGGGTTGGTTCTGCTTTTTGTTGGGTTTCCCTGAGCTCCTGATCCGGCTGGAGTTCTTCCACTTTGAGCCATAGCACCACTTCCTATTTTCTGGTGGTTAGTTGGAGATAAAAGTCTCATGGTAAGCTGGGCGCAGTGGCTCTCGCCTGTCATCCTAGCTACTCAGGAGGCTGAGATCTGAGGATCAAGGTTCAAAGCCAGCCCAGGCACTAAAAGACCATGAGACTCTTATCTCCAATTAACCACTAGAAACCTGGAAGTGGGGCTGTGGCCCTAAGGGTAGGGAGGTAGCCTTGAGCTGAAGAGCTCAGGGACAGCACCCAGGCCCAGAGTCAAAAAAAAAAAAAGTCTCATAGAAATGGCACTGTGCCTCAGAGTGGTGGAGCACTAACCCTGCGTGAAAGAGTTCAGAGACAGTACCCAGGCCCTGAGTTCCAGCCCCATGAAGGACCAAAAGAAAACCTTTCGCTGGGCACTTGTGGCCACCCTGGCTACCCAGGGGGCCGAGATCTGAGGATCTCAGTTCAAGCAGCAAAGTCTGCGAGACTCTCATCTCCAGTCAACCACCAGAAAAACAGAAGCAGTGCTATGGATCAAAATGGTAAAGCTCCAGCCTTGAGCAAAAGAGCTCAAGGACAGTGTCCAGGCCCTGAATTTAAGCCCCAGCAACAAAAAGTCTCCCGGGGACTTCTCTGCCCAGGCTGGCTTTGATCTGTGGTCCTCAGATCTCAGCCTTCTGAGTAGCTAGGGTTGTAGGCATGAGCCACTGGTGTCCAGCTGAGATTTCCCTCCTTTTTAAGGTTAATATTCCAGAGTATGGTTACACCAAATTGTGTATTTCTCATGTTCTGAACACTCGCATGGGCTCCCTCCTGTGGCTGTGGTGAAGAATGCTGCCAGAAGGGGCCCGGAGCCTGGCCGGGTGTCAGAGTGCTCGCCTAGCATGCGTGAAGCCCTGGGTTCCATTCCTCAGCACCTCATACACAGGGAGGGGGGGGGGGGGAAGCCAGAAGTGCTATGACTCAAGTGGTAGAGTGCTAGACTTGAGGAAAGCCCAAGGACAGTGCTCAGACCCTGAATTCAATCTCAGCCTGGCCAAGAAAACCAAATTCTTCCAGGAACAGGGGTGCAAAGCTGTCTCCTCTTCTGGTTTTGTGGGGTATGTGCCTGGACGACAAACACTGCGGTCTTAAGGTAATACAGCATTTAAGGCTTTGAGAAGCGGCCACTGCCACTTCCTATGGCAGCTGCCGTTCTGCTCTGTGAACCCACAGCGGGAGTGAGGGCGCGTTCTCCATCCTTCCTCACAGATGCCCCTGATGGAGGTGAGGCCAGGGCGGTTTGCCTCTCCGTGACAACCATGATGTTCTGCATCTTCTGTGCACTTCTGGCTGTCAGGGCATCTTTACACGAAGGTCCACCCAAGTCTCTGTCCTTTAGAAATCCTTATTATTGAATCGTAGCACTCTTTATACATCCTACAAGTTATTTTTCCAAGCTGGGCACTGGTGGCTCATCCTGTAATGCTAACTATGCAGGAGCCTGAGATCTGAGGATCACAGTTCAAAGCCAGCCTGGGCAGGGAAGTTCTCGAGACTCTCGTCTCCAATTAACTATCAGAAGTGGCGCTGTGGCTCAAAGTAGTAGAGCACTAGCCTTGGGCAGAAAAGCTCAGGGACAGTGCCCAGGTCTGGAGTCCAGACCCCACAGCAGTGGGGTGGGTGTAGTTTGAATTTTTCATCTGCTCCCTCGAGGTAAGCCATGGCTTTGTTGTGTTCTCGTGTCTCTTAGAGAACACTTCCTCTCTATTTCATTTTCTTCGAGGTGCTAGTAGAGTTTGTGTTCGTGATTACATGGAAAACTGGCGTCGCTCCAGGCTGCATCCCTGAAACGAGATGGTGTCCAGGAGGGGAGACTCCAGGGGCCACCTGGTGCCACGTGACCCCCAGGGACACCGTGCCAGGAGGGAGCCTGTGAGCAGGGCAGCACTCTCAGCCATGCCCCCACACTCACCGTGCCGGTCTCTTTCCACACAGGTGGCCAGGCAAGAAGGACGGGTCATCCTGACCTCAGGGACACCTTACCACAAGGTGAGGGCCACTGGCCATTCCCCTGCCACCCTGGGGCCCAGTCCAGGACCCTGCCCCACACCGCTCCCCTCTCCAGGCCTGCCTGGGTGCGTGATGGGAGAGGGATGCCATCCCAGCACTCAGTGGCCACGTCTTTGTAGCTCCGGGCACAAGTAGGGGCTGGGCGCTGCCTGTCCGTCAACTGCTCACTGAGGGCCCAGCTGCAGGCCCGGGCTGTGCTCCAGCACTTCAACATCCGTGTCACCCATGCCGACATCTTCAGCCGCTGCCAGGTGAGGCCTGAGTGCCCAGGGCTGGTCATGAGGGGGGGCGGCTGGGCTGCACCTCTGAGGCAGGCCAGGACGGGGGCCTGGACAGTGGTGGACACAGGGACAAGTGGTGCCCTCGCGCTCCTGCCCAGGGCAGTGCCCTGAGCAGCGTCTCTACTCCCCACCCCTCACCGGAGCCCATTTCCTAGTGGGGCCATGGCTGCCACTAGAGTTGCCGGTGCTGTATCCCCCACCCACCCCCGGGGAGTGGGGCAGAGGAGGCTGCGGCCGGCATGGAGCCAGCCCAGGAGTCCCAGGTGACGCACCGTGCAGAGGAAGCAGCCTTTTGGTATTTGTTTGCACACCACCCTCCCAAGGAGAGTCCGTCTGGAGGCCAGTGCTGGCCCTGCCCGGCGCTGGCGAGGAAGAACGACCTCGCCCGCCACTCCGGGCCTCGCACCCACCCCCACCCCCGCCTGCCTTTCTGCCTGCGATGCTGTGTGGGGCATCTTCCCTGGGGCTGCACTTCCCTGGGGGAGGAAGTGCGCGGGGGGGGGGGGGGGGCCTCTTCCTTTGGTGCTGAGCTCTGGGGCACAGGAACCACGTCCTCTCTTTGTCTGTGCTCTGCCAGGCAAGTGCTGTAAAGACCCCAGGATGTCCGGACGCCTGGGGAGGCGTTTTAATGAGCATTTCAGAGCCTTGGCGGCTGCATTTTCTCGAGAAAACAGGAAGTGGGGTAGTGGAGGAAACCACTAATCCAGCGCAGCCTCCTGTGGACTGCAGAGGCGCCTGCTGCTGCCAGGGCGCCTGCAGACCTGTGAGGAGTCCCGGGAAGGGAGGCAGCCCGGCAGCGCTGGTGGAGAGCTGGTGTCAGGAGGGAGCCTTGACCGGGCCAGCAAGGGCCGGGCTCTCTAGAACGCAGGACTGGCATAGGAGAGGAGGACTGTGGGTCCCGAGGGCCCAGGCCCCAGCCCTGAGACATGGACTCCTCCACCAGCGCCCATGCAGGGCCCAGCCTTGGGGCACAGCACATTTCAAAGCCTGGTCTGAGAGAAGGGCACCAGAGCAGGGCAGATGGGTTGGGCTGGCCCTAGTGGCAAAGGCTGTTGAAGCACTCAGCCATGTGCACAAAACCCAGAAGCCACAAGCAAGTGTGAGAGGCCAAGTGGGGAGGGCTTGCAGAGCTGAGTGCAGGGGTGAGGAGGGAGGGCTTGCAGAGCTGAGTGCAGGGGTGAGGAGGGAGGGCTTGCAGAGCTGGGCGCAGGCGTGAGGAGGGAGGGCTTGCAGAGCTGAGTGCAGGGGTGAGGAGGGAGGGCTTGCAGAGCTGGGTGCAGGGGTGAGGAGGGAGGGCTTGCAGAGCTGGGTGCAGGGGTGAGGAGGGAGGGCTTGCAGAGCTGAGTGCAGGGGTGAGGAGGGAGGGCTTGCAGAGCTGGGTGCAGGGGTGAGGAGGGAAGGCTTGCAGAGCTGGGCGCAGGCGTGAGGAGGGAGGGCTTGCAGAGCTGGGCGCAGGGGTGAGGAGGGAGGGCTTACTGGAGCTAGGGGCAGGGGTGAGGAGGGAGGGCTTGCAGAGCTGGGCGCAGGGGTGAGGAGGGAGGGCTTGCAGAGCTGGGCGCAGGGGTGAGGAGGGAGGGCTTGCAGAGCTGGGCTCAGGGGTGAGGAGGGAGGGCTTACAGAGCTGGGTGCAGGGGTGAGGAGGGAGGGCTTGCAGAGCTGGGCGCAGGGGTGAGGAGGGAGGGCTTACTGGAGCTAGGGGCAGGGGTGAGGAGGGAGGGCTTACTGGAGCTAGGGGCAGGGGTGAGGAGGGAGGGCTTGCAGAGCTGGGCTCAGGGGTGAGGAGGGAGGGCTTACAGAGCTGGGTGCAGGGGTGAGGAGGGAGGGCTTGCAGAGCTGGGCGCAGGGGTGAGGAGGGAGGGCTTACTGGAGGGCTTACTGGAGCTAGGGGCAGGGGTGAGGAGGGAGGGCTTACTGGAGCTAGGGGCAGGGGTGAGGAGGGAGGGCTTGCAGGAGCTGGGCGCAGGGGTGAAGAGGGAGGGTTTGCAGAGCTAGGGGCAGGGGTGAGGAGGGAGGGCTTGCAGGAGCTGGGTGCAGGGGTGAAGAGGGAGGGTTTGCAGAGCTGAGTGCAGGGGTGAGGAGAGAGGGCTTGCAGAGCTGAGTGCAGGGGTGAGGAGGGAGGGCTTACTTGAGCTAGGGGCAGGGGTGGGGAGTGTGGAGAGGCTCTCGGGTCTCAGGAATCAGGCCACCTGGCCTCACGGGCCTGTGTGTGCCCAGCTTGGCCCTGGCCCGCTCCTAGAGGCTGGAAGGCACCACGTCCGCCCTCCGGGGGCTGGAACAGAATTGGTGGTGAGGTGCACTTCTCCCCACGTGAGCATGCTACTCCACCTGCCTGCAGACGTGGCTCTGCCCCGGGGCCACTGGACGGGAGGGGAGGACCGGGAGGCCAGAGCCCTTGGACCCTTCCCTGCCCTAGCCAGGCCAGAGCTGGCCGTGTCCCTGGAGGCCACCACCAGCTGAGTCCGGGTCCCTTGTCTTCTGCTCTGGGTGCAGTCCCTGACCCCTGAGGCTGGGCCAGGGCAGCGGGCAGCCTCAGGCAGCACAGGAGCCCTGGGGCTTCTCTTGGTCCACGAGCCAGGGGTAAGGGTCAGCTTCAAGGAGTCCCTTCTTGAGGACAGAGAGAGACACATGGGAGAGCCAAGCAGAGGCCACGTCACACCCAGATGGGTCACAAGGAAGCACTGGGGGAACACTATGAGGGGAGGATGAGGGTCCACCCTGAGAACAAGGAGAGACGTCCACCAAGGACGAGGATGAGGAGAGATGTCCACCGAAGATGAGGAGAGACGTCCACCCTGAGGAGAGGGAGAGATATCCACCCTGAGGACAAGGAGAGACGTCCACTGAGGATGAGGATGAGGAGAGACGTCCACCGAGGATGAGGATGAGGAGAGACGTCCACCGAGGACGAGGATGAGGAGAGACGTCCACTGAGGACGAGGAGAGACGTCCACTGAGGACGAGGATGAGGAGAGACGTCCACTGAGGATGAGGATGAGGAGAGACGTCCACCGAGGACGAGGATGAGGAGAGACGTCCACTGAGGACGAGGAGAGACGTCCACTGAGGACGAGGATGAGGAGAGACGTCCACTGAGGACGAGGATGAGGAGAGACGTCCACTGAGGACGAGGATGAGGAGAGACGTCCACTGAGGATGAGGAGAGACGTCCACTGAGGACGAGGAGAGACGTCCACTGAGGACGAGGATGAGGAGAGACGTCCACCGAGGATGAGGATGAGGAGAGACGTCCACCGAGGACGAGGACGAGGAGAGACGTCCACTGAGGACGAGGAGAGACGTCCACTGAGGATGAGGAGAGACGTCCACCGAGGACGAGGATGAGGAGAGACGTCCACTGAGGACAAGGAGAGACGTCCACTGAGGACGAGGATGAGGAGAGACGTCCACTGAGGATGAGGATGAGGAGAGACGTCCACCGAGGACGAGGATGAGGAGAGACGTCCACCGAGGACGAGGACGAGGAGAGACGTCCACTGAGGACGAGGAGAGACGTCCACTGAGGATGAGGAGAGACGTCCACCGAGGACGAGGATGAGGAGAGACGTCCACTGAGGACAAGGAGAGACGTCCACTGAGGATGAGGATGAGGAGAGACGTCCACCGAGGACGAGGATGAGGAGAGACGTCCACTGAGGACGAGGAGAGACGTCCACTGAGGACGAGGATGAGGAGAGACGTCCACCGAGGACGAGGATGAGGAGAGACGTCCACCGAGGACGAGGATGAGGAGAGACGTCCACCGAGGACGAGGATGAGGAGAGACGTCCACTGAGGATGAGGAGAGACGTCCACTGAGGATGAGGACGAGGAGAGACGTCCACTGAGGACGAGGACGAGGAGAGACGTCCACTGAGGACGAGGAGAGACGTCACTGAGGACGAGGACGAGGAGAGACGTCCACTGAGGATGAGGACGAGGAGAGACGTCCACTGAGGATGAGGAGAGACGTCCACTGAGGATGAGGATGAGGAGAGACGTCCACTGAGGACGAGGATGAGGAGAGACGTCCACTGAGGATGAGGATGAGGAGAGACGTCCACTGAGGATGAGGATGAGGAGAGACGTCCACTGAGGATGAGGAGAGATGTCCACTGAGGATGAGGATGAGCAGAGACGTCCACTGAGGATGAGGAGAGACGTCCACTGAGGACGAGGAGAGACGTCCATTGATGATGAGGAGAGACGTCCACTGAGGATGAGGAGAGACGTCCACTGAGGACGAGGATGAGGAGAGACGTCCACTGAGGATGAGGATGAGGAGAGACGTCCACTGAGGATGAGGAGAGATGTCCACTGAGGATGAGGATGAGCAGAGACGTCCACTGAGGACGAGGAGAGACGTCCATTGATGATGAGGAGAGACGTCCACTGAGGATGAGGAGAGACGTCCACTGAGGATGAGGATGAGGAGAGACGTCCACTGAGGATGAGGAGAGATGTCCACTGAGGACGAGGAGAGACGTCCATTGATGATGAGAGACGTCCACTGAGGATGAGGAGAGACGTCCACTGAGGATGAGGACGAGGAGAGACGTCCACCATGAGGATGAGGAGAGACGTCCACTGAGGATGAGGTTACTGACCACTCCTCCACCAAAGGAAATTGCCACGTGCTGTCCACCATGGGAAAATACTTTATCAAAGAAATTTGAGTTTTAAAAAAGAAAAACAACCTAAACATGGACCCTGACCCGACTGGGCGCTGTGGCTATTTTTACTGTCCCTCTGGTCCCTTGCCACGCCGAGAGAGGCTGCAGCTCTGTGAGGGCCTGTCGTAGAACAGTGACATCAAGGCCTCCGATGTCCCTGGAGGCCGGAGGTCCACGTCGGGCCCTGCACAGGGCCGCCGCGCTGTCCTGCGCAGTCGGACGGCCGAGGGAGGCAGGCTTTGTCCCTGAGCCCCAGGCCACAGTGCAGCTGCTGTGGCTCAGGGTCTCTGGCAATGCCCAGGACCAGGGTCCAGCCATCTGCCCGGCCCCTCTGGGGGTTTGGCCTAGACTCCCCACACTGCCAGCCAGTCCACGGACCCCCCGCCCTTTGCCGGCCCGCCCCATGCCCTCTCCCACAGGGGGCACAGGAGAGCCTGAGGCAGAGGTGCTGGGAGCAGGCAGGCTCCTGGCACTCGGCCAGGGCGCAGGTAACACAGCCACTTCAGATCTTCCAGATCTCGTGCTGAGTTCCAACCTGAGCCTGCCCTGGGTCTCACCAGGGACCTCCAGGAGGCGGACTGCCCCAGCTCCAGGGCCAGGACCTGCCAGCTCTGCTGGCCTGGCCCCCAAGGGCTTCAGCACCCGGAGCCCAAGACAGCCGCCAGGCAGCCTCCCCCCGCAGGAGCCCAGCCTCCCCGTGGGCCAGGTTCTGACTCTGAGACTGTCCTCTGAGACTCCTTTGGCCAGCACCAGTGTGGAGGAAACCCTTGCTCACCCTTACTGAGGGCAGGTCCTCCTGGGCCTCTGCCAGGCCCCGGCTCTGCCCCCAGGATCCAGTCCTCCCAGCTCCTGCTCCCCCTCAACTCCCCCAACCCCCGCTCCCTTCCTTTACCCAGCTTCTGCCTCTTACTCCCTGTGGCAGTCCTGCCTCTCCCACAGTGCCGGAGGCAGGCCGTGCACCCCCCCCCCCCCAGTCCCCGGGGCAAGGGCCCCTTTGAGCACAGCCGTGGGTCTGTGCGCTACGGGAGCCTCCGGCTGTTGCCCTGACCGAACGCTGGGCCCTAGTGACCAGTGTCCGTCAGTCGCCTGGGCAGCCACAGTTCCAACTTAAGCCTCAGAGCCGGGGGGTGGGGGGGGTGGGGGGTCGGAGACCAGAGGTTCTGAGAGTGACAGCCGCCATCCTGGACCACGGGCCAGGCTGGGGTCTGGCTGCGCTGTGGCCACGGGCAGTGAGTGGGGGCCCCACCAGTGCTGCTTCAAACACGTCAGCACTAGCTGGGGGGGCTGGGGATGGCGCTCTGTCTGGGCGCCGTCCCTGCGCCCCTTTTGCTCAAGGCTGGCTCTCGGCCACCTGGCGCCACAGCTCTCTTCCCAGTGCTCTGGTGGTTCACTGGAGATGAGGATCCGGGGACTTTACTGCCCAGGCCGCTCCGGACGCTGGTCCTGGAGCCCAGCCTCTGAGGGACCCCGCGCAGTCCAGTTCTGACGGCTCCAGACTGGCACCGGCGGAGCTGGACGGAGAGTGAGGGGCAGCCGAGCAGGGCTGGGGGCCCTGGGGTGGCAGGAAGGGGCGTGGGGAATGAGCCGGTGAGCGCCAGGCCCTCCGGAGGGCTCCGGCCTTCAGGACCGCAGTCTGGGGCTGGGCGGCCTGGGGGGCCGCGTCCCCAGCTCCACGAGGCCCTGCGTTCCACTCCTAGTCCCGCGTGCACACAGCAAGCCCGAAGGAGCGCGGGGGCTCCAGTGGCGGAGCTGAGGCAGGGGGCTGAGTTCAGGCCCCGGGACTGGGGTCCCCTGTAGGTGCGGCTGCCCTGTCCCCTGGAGACCCCGCCAGCGCTGGACGCCCTCCGTGCAGCCTCCACTGGTGGGTGGGCCCACGGCAGGTGGTGCCCGTGGGGCGGCGGCCCTCCCTGCAGGTCCCCAGAGTGCCAGTCCCCTCCCCTCCCCCGTGTGTGCCCTCCCCCTCCCCCGTGTGTGCCCTCCTCCCCCGTGTGTGTGCCCTCCCCCTCCCCCGTGTGTGTGCCCTCCCCCTCCCCCCTCGTGGGTGCCCTCCCCCTTCCCCCGTGTGTGCCCTCCTCCCCCCTGTGTGCCCTCCTCCCCCGTGTGTGTGCCCTCCCCCTCCCCTCGTGGGTGCCCTCCCCCTTCCCCCCCGTGGGTGCCCTCCCCCCGTGTGTGCCCTCCTCCCCCCTGTGTGCCCTCCCCCGTGTGTGCCCTCCCCCTCCCCCCGTGTGTGCCCTCCCCCTTCCCCCCCGTGGTGCCCTCCCCCTCCCCCCGTGTGTGCCCTCCTCCCCTGTGTGTATGCCCTCCCCCTCCGCCCCCCCCCGCCCCTCCCGCAATGACCCGCTGTCCATGGACGCCCTGGGAGCCCGGCCAAGAGCCAAGTGGAGCTGTGGCCGTCGGGCGGGGCTGGGGCCGGGCTAGGCCGGGTTGGGGGCCGTCGGGGGGGCTGGGGCCGGGTTGGGGGCCGTCGGGCTGGGCGGGGCCGGGCTGGGCCGGGTTGGGGGCCGTCGGGCTGGGCGGGGCCGGGGTGGGGGCCGGCGGGCGGGGCCGGGGTGGGCGGGGCCGGGTTGGGGGCCGTCGGGCGGGGCCGGGGTGGGCGGGGCCGGGTTGGGCCGGGTTGGGGGCCGTCGGGCGGGGCCGGGTTGGGCCGGGTTGGGGGCCGTCTGGCTGGGCGGGGCCGGGTTGGGGGCCGTCGGGCGGGGCCGGGGTGGGCGGGGCCGGGGTGGGCCGGGTTGGGGGCCTTCGGGCGGGCCGGGGCCGGGCGGGGCCGGGTTGGGGGCCGTCGGGCTGGGCGGGGCCGGGTTGGGGGCCGTCGGGCGGGGCCGGGGTGGGCGGGGCCGGGCGGGGCCGGGTTGGGGGCCGTCGGGCGGGGCCGGGGTGGGCGGGGCCGGGGTGGGCCGGGTTGGGGGCCGTCGGGCGGGGCGGGGCCGGGCTGGGCCGGGTTGGGGGCCGTCGGGCGGGGCGGGGCCGGGCTGGGCCGGGTTGGGGGCCGTCGGGCGGGGCCGGGGCCGGGCGGGGCGGGGTTGGGGGCCGTCGGGCGGGGCGGGGCCGGGTTGGGGGCCGTCGGGCGGGGCGGGGCCGGGCTGGGCCCGGTTGGGGGCCGTCGGGCGGGGCCGGGGCGGGCGGGAAGGCGGCGGGGCCGTTTGCTTTTGAATCCGCCGGGCTTCCTGAGTGGCTTTCAAAGGCGACGACGGGCGGGGTGGGGAGGGCGGGGGCGGAGGGGAGGGGAGGAGGAGGGGGAGGGGGATGGAGGGCGGGGCCGTTCCCAGCGCCCGCCGCCCCGCCCCTCCCCCGCTTTCCCACGCGCCCGGCCCGGCGCGTTCTCACGGCCGCCGCCCCTCCCCCGCCTGGGAACGCGGCCCGCGGGGGGCGGAGGGGGCGGAGGGGGGCGGGCAGGGCGGGGAGGACGGGGAGGGAGGCGCCCTGGCGGCCGGGTGGAAGGGGCCCCAGCGATGGGGCGGCGCCTGACTCCTGAGCCTCGGTGTGGCCTGGACCCGAGTCACGTGGAAGGGGAGCGGAGGGGGCCCGGCCAGCGCGGGTCCTCCAGGCCCAGGGTCCTCCCGGTCCTCCATGTCTTCCAGGCCCAGGGTCCTCCAGGTCCTCCATGTCTTCCAGGCCCAGGGTCCTCCCAGTCCTCCAGGTCCTCCAGGCCCAGGGTCCTCCCGGTCCTCCATGTCCTCCAGGCCCAGGGTCCTCCAGGTCCTCCGGGTCCTCCAGGCCCAGGGTCCTCCGGGGTCCTCCGGGCCAGGCTGCCGCCCCGCCTGCCCTGGAACCAGCACTGGGCTCTTGCCTCCCACCCGCCGCCATCCCATCTCCGGGTCTTAGCAATACAAATGCAGACCTGGTAAATGTGAATTTCTAAAATCATCTTTCACAACTCAGGGTCAAGCCTTGGAGCAGGGCTGGGGCCGCGACAGGCTATTGCCAGAACTATGGCTGTGAACTGGCCAGCTGCCCAGGCCTGGGGAGCAGCCAGATGCCCCCCAAGGCCGTGTCCACTCGGGCTAGGGCTATGACCGGCTCAGTGGACAGGCTACATGCCCAAGTCCTTGGGTTCTGTCCCCAACAACAAGAGAAAAGGTGATCTCAGGTCTCTCTCTGGGTACTGCTGAGACATCCCAGTCACACACCACGGCCTACTTGGGCTTGGACCCCAGGGCCCCCCTCCAGCTCCACCTCTCCTTTGGGAAGTGGGGGGGCTGGGGCGCAGCAGACCCTGACCCTCCAGGGACCCTCATGGTGGGGGGAAAGACCCCTTAGGCCCCTCCCCCACTTGTCTGTGCAGACATTGTCCAGGCTGCACAAAGGGTCCAGCCAGGCAGTTGGGGGAGGGACTGAGCCGTGGGAACTGCCCTTCCTGGGGCAGGGGCCACAGGGCAGAGCCCTGCCAGGTCTGCCATCCTCAGACACAGGCTTCAGGCTCCCTCCCTGGACTGGGGTGGAGGCCACCAGGAAAGAGGGGACAGCATGTGATAGGAAAGCAGCATCACTAGGTTGCAAAAATGTCCCAAGCCAGAGCCTCCTGTGCAGTGCAGCCCACAGCCCTCTGCCCACCCCCGACCTGCCACCAGGGAAAGTCGCAGCCATGTTTTCCAGACACAGTGCTTGGCCAGCTTGGAGCAGGCTGTCAGAGCTGGCAAGCCAAGATCCCCTCCTAGTAAGAAACTCAGGTGACCCTGAGGGCAGGCACGGGGGGTGGGGGGCAGCGTGGCAGAATGGGAGAACGAGGTGTGAAGCAGACC
Organism: Megascapheus bottae; assembly: GCF_031878675.1. Taxonomy (NCBI): domain Eukaryota; kingdom Metazoa; phylum Chordata; class Mammalia; order Rodentia; family Geomyidae; genus Megascapheus; species Megascapheus bottae. Next base: position 90,482,546 of record NC_143511.1, on the reverse strand, counting down.
CAGGCTGTGGCGGGCTAATTGCTTCCTCCTAGGCCCAGTGCTGCGTCTCACAAGGTGTCAGGGGACACCTCTGGCCTGACACCATATGTCAGAAAGCTGCTGGGGGCAGGTCAGAATGGACAAACCAGGCTAGCATCACAGCCCGCCAAATGCCCGGTCAGTATCCTGGGAACAGGCGCGCCGGGAGCCCATCGCCTGCCCGAGGGGGCACAGCCCTTGCCAGGCAGGGCAGGTGTGTCCTGTGTGGGAGGGGCTGGGTGATCTTCCATGGGCGCAGGTGATGTGCCCTGTAGGGCAGCAGGTGAGAGGTGACGTCCATGTCCTTTTCTGTTCTTCCCAGTTGGTGGGTGGGCAGTGTGGAGAGATGGCAGCTACTCTAGAGTGCGCTCCCAGGGTCCCACATCCACGAGGTTACCACTGCCCCCACGAGAGGAGTGCAGACATCTTAGCCAAGTCCCCAGCCTGGGCCTGATGGGGTGGGGGCAGCAGGGGAGATGGCCCGGACCCTGGGCCTCTGCCTCAGGCTGACCCCTTCCCAGCTGCCTCTCCATGGGTCCTGGGCCCAGCCAGGTGTTGGACAAAGAGGCCAGGGGTCAAGATGGGACGGTCAGACCCTGGTCAGAGCGCCTGACAGCAGCCAAGGTTTCCCAAGCTGAGCCTCTCCAAGACGCGCTTTCTGTGAGGGGGGACAGCCTGGGCCTGAGAGCCAGGGTTTCTCAGTGGCAGGCTGGAGGCCTCAAGCAGGGGGTCCCCAAAAGGCTCCTTAGGTCACTCACCCTACTCCTCTCCGTGGGGTCGGAACCCACAGGTGGCCACCGGAGGCTCACTCACTCTTGTGGTTTTATGAAATCTGAGGGGTTGCTGTTCAAAGCCAGCCAGGGCGTGAAAGTCCATGAGACGCTTATCTGCAATTCACTGCCCAAAAGCCAAGCCTGGTGCTGTAATTCCACGTGGTAGAGCACTACTCTGTGTCTTTAGGACTTGAACTCGGGGCTGGACGCTGTCCCTGAGCTTCTTTGCGCAAGGCTAGTGCTCTATCACGTGAGCCACAGTGCCACTGCTGGCCTTTCCTGGGTGTGGTGCTGAGGAATGGAGCCCAGGGCTTCCTGCATGCTCGGCATGGAGCCCAGGGCTTCCTGCATGCTGGGCGAGCACATTCCCAGCCAAGAGCCAAGTCTTGAGGAGAAAAGCTCAGGGACAGCACCCAGGCCCTGTGTCCAAGCTCCAGGAGGACCAGCACAAGCCGAAAAAGCAGCCCCCAGGCCGGTGGGTCTCCCTCCGTGGCTTGGGCTCAGCCCCACGCTGGGCCTGACTTCCCGGTTCTACCTCCCCCGGTGATGAGCGCACAGCATGGCTGGAGCCGCTCCTCCCATCGCTCCTGCTCAGGTCTGTGGAGCTTGGCTGAAGGTCGGCCTTAGCCGACTGATGACCAGCCCAGCCGTGGGAACAGGGCCTTCAGGCAGACCCCTGGGACTGGGCACTTGACTGTCTTCCCAGCCCCTCCTGGCCCCACTCACCTGGGCCGGCCCCCACCCCCAGGGCACTCCTCCCTCCCACCCAGGCTGTGGGGGTGGGGGCCGGCCCTGCCCCGAGGCCTCCAGACTGAAGGAAGAGGGGGTGAGCCAGCTGCCAGCCAGGCCCGGAGGGGCTCTGCGGAGGGCCTCCCTCGCTGCCCCAGGTCCAGTGGTGTGCTGAAGCCCTGGTCAAATGGAGTGGACAGTGACTGGAACCAAGTTAGCCTTTGCGCAGCCACTTTCTCCCAAAGGAGAGGCCAGAGGAGGGTGACCGAGTGGCAGGCTGGAAGGGTCAGTCAGTCAGCATCTCACTGTGCCCTGTCCGGCTGGGTAAGGGCTCCAGACTCCAGTGTGGACAGGAAGAGGGCAGCGAGCCCCTTCGTGGCTGGCCTTTCTGAGGATGGGAGCCCCAGTGCAGTGGAGGCAGGGCGGGGGATGCCTTCAAAGATGCAGAACTGGCTTTTCCAGCCAGGCAGGGCCGCTGGGGCCCGCTGAGGTGACAGCAGGGCCCTTGAGCCGGCCGTGGACCGTGGGAAAACCAGCACCCATGGTTCCCGAAGGTGGGGCCAGGCCCTTGTGGACGGCACCAGTGACTCAGCATGAGCCAGCGGCCGCTCCCGAGCTGTGCACCGGCCCAGGCCCCACGCAGAGGAGGCTGCTATCCCCACCCGAGAACTGCCCACCCCACAGCTGCTGGCCCCTCGCCCGGCCTGGACAAAGCAGGCATGGGTCTGGGCGGCCACAGAGACTTTCGGTTCTCAGCTCTGGTGCAGCTGGACCGGGCGGTGGCCGCCTGCCGTCCCATCCGCTACAGGAAACCCCCAAACCGGGAGCTTCCACAATGGGTTGGGGGCTTCCTGGCAGGAAGGACAGTAGGTGGGTCCCAGAGTGGGCAGGCCCCGCCTCCCAGATCTGCTCCTGCCCGCCAGCCTCAGCACCAGAGCTCCCGGGCTCCTCAGTTGGAGGTGGCAGGGCCACAGGCTACGCGGCCTGTGGGAAAAGGAGGCGTGGATGAGGAGGAGCCGCCCGCCTGCCCGCCTGGCGAGGCACACACGAGACTGCAGCTGTGCCTCTGGAAGCCACCGCCTGGCTCCTCCAGAGCTCTGAGAGCAGTGGGCACCGAGAGTCCCCACGGGAGACCGCAGCTCTCTGCCACGCTCCTCCTGTAGCTCCACTTAGTGTCCTGGGGACCCCACTTCTAGATGCTCCAGCATCCAGAAGTGCCTGTCCAGGGCCCCACCCAGCTCGTCCCTAAAACCCCCAAGGGCTGCACCTGCCTCCTTTGCCCAACAGCGAGTGGCTGCCAGGAGAGCCTGAGGCAGTGCCAGCAGTCAGGACACTGGCCTATGGCCAGGCCTCCCTGCCCCCCCCCCCCGGGGTGGCAAGCAGATGAGCAGGGCTGAGCTGAGCCCTCACCACCACACAGATGCCCTGCGAGTCAGCTGCCCTGGGTGCACGGGGTCCCCACGATGAGCCAGTATGGTTCCACCGGAGTCCAGGGGCCTTCTGAGCCCAGGGCCGAGCCCAGCCCCGCCGGAGAGCACGGGTACGCCCCAGGCTGACCCGGGGGGAATCTCCTTCTGGGTCTGTCGGAGCTCCGGGAGCTGGCAGCGCCCATACCATCTGGGTTAGCGGGAGGTTCCCACACCCGGGAGAGGCTGGCCATGAGGGTGGGCTCCCAGGAGCCCACCGGAACACAAGACTTAAGACAGGGTGAGGGGTCATCGTGGTTTCTGCCCTGCCTGGCTAGGCGAGCTGCCAGGAGGGAGCCTGGGACCGGGAGGGAGGTGCAGGGGAAACGCCGCCAGGCTGCAGCAGCCCTCCTCCCTGCAGGCCTGCAACGGTGACAAGTACCTGAAGATGTCCAAGGCCTTGGTGATGCAGCTCCGTGGCCATCCACAGGGCCCTAGCGGCACAGGTGAGGACTCCCCAGACGTGGGGCGTAGGTGGGTCCAGTTCAGGGGGCACCGTGGCGATAGCCCAGGCCCCGTCCTGCCCTGCCCGCTCGGGATGATGGTGGTGGGTCAGGCCCTCAGTGGGCCCAGGCTCTCAGCACCCCCTGCTGCTGGCGACTGTGCTCATCCCTGCCTGTGAGCCCACCCCACCGCCACTGCTGCTGCCTCTCCACCTTCCACAAAGAGGGGCCTCAGTGGCCAGGGGGATCACGGTTCCCAGGGATGGGGCAGGGAGGCCGTCTCCTCTCCCCAGGTCCAGGAGGAGGGTCAGGGCATTGCCTGGAGCAGCCAGCTGACCTGGGGGCCCCCCACCTCAGCCCCCACGGCATGTGTATGTGTGCAGGTGCCCTCCTTGGAGCCAGCCCCCCCCCACCGGGCTGCCACCCTGCCACGCTGTGGGGGCTGGAGCCTGCCTCAGGACCCGGTTGCATTTGAGGAGGGGGGGAGGGGAGCTTGCCCCTCCTTGCAGCCACCAGCCAGATGGAGGTCACAGCTTCCTGAGCGCCTAGGAGAGGCTGCATCCTCCATGTCCTGTCTGAGTTCATCAGGGACTATCTGCAGAAAAACACCTGCCAAGCACATGACGAGTGCCCACAGCAGTGGGGCTCGCCTGCCGGCCTGGGCCAGTCCTATAGGGCATGGCTGCCCTCCATTCTGCAATGGCTCTGTGCTGTCACAGCAGAAAGCGGGGACCGTCAGAGCCAGCAGGAGCCCTCCCTCGGGTCTTTCACCACCCCGGGGCCACCCGCCCACACTGGCAAGGCCGATTTCAAAACAGGGCTCCTTGGCAGCGGGCTTATCTGCTCATCACCACAGAAGCCTGCCCGCCCCGAGCACTGCTTCCCAGGCCCCAGCCCTAATCGACCCATCTCCCGCCCAGAGCATGTTTCCCAAGGACCTTTGAGCCCCAAGAATGTCCCAAGGTGTGTGTCCCCGGGGCCCAGTGCCACCAAGGCCACTCCGGCTCCTGGGCTTTGACCCCTTCCTCTCTCACCAAGAGGTAACAGTGGTTTGGTGGCTCCCAGTCTCTCTGTGCTCTGACATCTTGTCTGACAGGTGGCGGAGCTGCCCAGAGCAAGAACAAGAGGAAGCCAGGTGAGCGCTGCACTCAGTGGCTCCTCCGTGGAGCCCTGGTTCCCTGACCCGATCACGAGGCAGGGGTCTGGGCCCTGGCAGCTCCAAAGGGGAGGCCTGTTCCCAGCGGACCACAGGTGGGGTTTGCTGGGGACAGAGGACCAAGGGCCCTTGATGGGCTGAGGTGCAGAGTTGGGGAGGGGCAGGGGGGAGAGACAGTAATGCAGAGGAAGCCTGGCCGGGCTTGGCACTGTGAGGAGTCACCGTGGTGCTGCTCCTGTCTCCAGGCAGAGCCTCTGAAGCGGCTTGGGGAGGCCTCCCCTACGACCCCCCCTGCAGCTGGCTGGAGATGGAGGACCTGCAGGCCGGGACCCCAGCCACCCTAGGCAACGGCACGCGGCTGCAGCTGCTCAGTGTCCCGGAGGGTGTGCTGAGACGGCCTGGGCTGCAGCATCTTTACTGCTGCACACGCTGTGGGAAGGTCTTCTGGGAGGGGTCCCACCTGGGCCGTGTCACGCTGCACTTCCAGGACATCCTGGAGGAGGCCCCCAGCCGGGACCTGGCAGCCAGGGGCGCCGGGGCCATAAGTAAAAAATGACCAACGGGAGCCATCAGCGGCTCCCACTGTAGTCCTAGCTACCCAGTAGGCTGAGATCGGAGGACCTCAGTTCATAGTCCGTCCAGGCAGAAAAATCTGTTCAATTCTTATCTCCAACTAGCCACCAAAACAGCCAGAAGTGGGTGACTTTGTCCCAAAAGAAGTGTACTTCTTGGGCCGGGAGTTTGGCCTAGTGGTTAAAGTGCTTGCCTAGCATGCATGAAGACCTGGGTTCGATTCCTCGGTACCACATACATAGAAAAAAGCCAGAAGTGGTGCTGAGGTTCAAGTGGTAGAGTGCTAGCCTTGAGAAAGTCCAAGGACAGTGCTCAGGCCCTGAGCTCAAGCCCAGGACTGGAAAAAAAGGAAAAAAAAGAAAGGAAAAGGAAAAAAAATGTACTTCTTGACCTGAGTTATGCAACTGTAAACCATCTGTATATTACATTTTAATAACAATAAAAAATTTACAAAAAAAAAAAGCCAGAAGTACAAGTGGTAGAAAGAAAAGAAAAAGACCAGAGCTCCGGCCTAGCGGTAGAGTGCTCGCCTCGCATGCACGAAGCTCTGAATTTGATTCCTCAGTACCAAATACACAAGAAAAGCCAGAAGTGGTACTGTGGATCAAGGGGCAGAGTGCTAGCCTTGAGCACAAAAGCTCAGAGACAGTGTCCAGGGCCTGAGTTCAAGCCCCAGAACTGCTGCCCCCTTGCAAAAGAAAAAGAAGAATGACCAGTGGCGTGTCCTTGTGGCCTGGTGTGTCTGCTCAGTACTCATGCCGTCCACCTCAGCCCCTCTGCATGGCTGCCCACTGTCCAGACAGCAGTTCTCAGCCCTTGCACTTGCACCCAGGTGTGCCTATTACATGCACACACATGCACGCACGCGTGCACAGCCCTCCTTGGGGCCGCCTTTCCGAGCAGGGAGAGCGGCCTGGGCAGCCTGGCTGGCAGTGCTAACCCTGGCCCCTCCTTAGCCACCACTGCGTGGACATCACTCCAGACACCTCTGTCCTGGGAGGAGCTAAGGCCCTGTGGCCCCGGATGTTCACGCTGGGCTCTCTGAGGGCGCTGGTGCCGGCCAGGGCCGGGGATCACGGAGATGGAAGCCCAGAGGCAAGGGAAGAGGAGCTGCGTCCGGAGGCTGGGGCGATGCCTCTGTGAGCGCCACCCTGGGCTCCAGCTTCGTCTTCCTTTCTGCACCCCCAGATGCATGGACCTTTCCCCCGCTTCCTCCAGAAGCTAAACCAGCTCTGCTCTGGCTGAGGAGTCCCCTGGGACCCCCTCAGGCAACGGGTGCCCATCCCAGCCCGGTTCAAGGCCGGCCTACCAGTCCCAGACTCCCCAGTTCAGGAGCAAAGGCCTCAGACAATGCCAAGCCTCCTCTGCCCGCCCTTCCTGGGGTCCCCAACCACACAAAGGCCAGTGGCGCCCCGGAGATGCAGCCTGTTCAGGCTCCATTCCCAAGTGGGGAGGACAGAGCTCAGAGGGGGCAGAGACAGGCTGTGACTCCCCGCTCCCGCCCTGTCTGGACCCAAGCATGGCGTGGGGTCAGCCCCTGGGAAGGCAAGCCAGCAGAGGCCAGCACCCTGGGCTGGGGAGGGCCACAGAGCCAACCGGGCAGCGAGGAGCCCCGGTGCCAGCCGCCCCAGCAGCCAGCCCAGTGGGTAGGAGCCTCCTCCCCGTGACCGCGGCGGCTCCTGCCGGCTCCTGCCGGCTCTTGCCGGCTCCTTCCTCTGCTCTGGCTCCTTCCGCTCCTTGCTCTGCTCTGGCCCGGGCTGGCTGGCGGGTCCAGGGTTTGTTATTTGATTCCTCTTCTTGCTCTGCCCCTCTACCAGGTGTCTGGGCTGCTGGGAAGAAACACTCTCCTCTTTCCCACGCTCCCCGACACATTTTAATGAATTAGCTGGAAGCCCCTCCTCCCCTGCCTGCTGGCCGCCCTCCCCTGCTCAGTGCCTTTAAGGTGGCCGCGAGCTCAAGCTCGGCCCAGCTCTGGCCAGCTGCCCCATCTGTGCTTTCCTTCCTCAGGCCCTGCTCGATTGCCCCCACTACCCCACCCAGACTTCCCCAGGCCAGGTCCCAAATGCTCCTCACGCTGCTGCCCCTTTTCTAGCATTACCCACAGCTGCCTGTTGCTACCCTAAGAAGGAAGAGAAAGGGGTGCCTAGAAGGAGAAGAGGTCCTCGCTGTGGCCTTCCGGGACTGATGGCTGGCAGGCAGCATGCCCTCAGAAGAGGAAGGGGACAACTGGCAGCGTAGAGCCTAAAAGTCTCCCTAGGTCCCAGGCAAGGGTCACAGATACAGAAGCTGATACGCTGGGTTACAGCTGCAGAACAGACGCTGCCCCGAGAGTACACCCTCCGCTTCCCGTCTCCCAGCAGCATCTGGAACAAATGTCCACATTTGTCTGTGCCCCTCCATAAACACTTGGGTGGTACATGCTGGGGACCAGAGCCCTGGAGCCCCCACACCCAGGAGGACATGGTGTAAGCAGAGCAGGTTGGAGCAAAATGGACTTTCTTGGTTTCAGGGGAGCAGGAGCCCCTGAGGGAGCTGGAGTGGGCCCAGTCCTGGCAGCACTGTGGTGACATCCTGGCTACCTCAGTCCGACCCTCTGGCTCCTGACCCAGGGCAGTGACCTCAGGATAGGCCCTCCCTAGGGCAGAGCTGCCCGTGAGCCATACCATCCCAGCCAGGGCTGGCTGAGTCGACAGGTCCTCGCCCGGCCAGCGGCCGATTTCACGGCCCACGGTGACCCAGGGTTCCCACACTTAGGTCACACAGGCCCCTTTGTCTGCCGCCCGCTGCGGATGTGAGCAGCGCTTTCCTCCAGGCTTTGTTCAGGCCCAGCTTCTCCAGATGCCCTTCCCTAGGGCCAGAAGCTTGGCCTAGTGGTAGAGTGCCTGCCTAGCATGCACAAAGACCCGGGTTCAATTCCTCAGAAGCCCTGGGTTTGATTGCTCGGTGCCACATACATAGAAAAAGCCAGAAGTGGCACTGTGGCTCAAGTGGTAGAGCCCTTGCCTAGAGAAAGCCCAAGGACAGTGCCCAGGCCCTGAATTCAAGCCCCAGGACTGCGGGGTGGGGTGTCCTTCCCTAGAGCCAGCCTAGCCGACAGCCCAGCCTCCCGGGACAGGGGAGGCCACTCACGTTCCAGGGGCAGACCTGGGATGGTGACCGCAGCCAGCACCACAGTGATTTCCAGTACTGGCCGAGGGAGGGGAGGGCATGGTGTCCTCCCTTGGGCCCCACCAGAAGCTCGGGATGGGCGGTGAGGCATGGGCGGGCTTAGCGAAACAGAAGAGATGCGCTGTGCACCTCAGAAGGCAAGTGCAGGTTTGCAGGATTCCAGCTCTCGGCCTCCGGGAGGACCCCAGGGCCGGCCGCCGAGGTCTCCTCCGGGGGCAGGAGCGGGGCGGCGCGCCCTCCGGGGTCCGGGCCAGGGTGGGCTCCCGCGCCCGCCGCCCGGGCCGGAGATCCCGCTCCTCCTTAAGTCCCGGCGGGCGAGCCGGCGGCCGGTCACCGCTCAGAAATGAGTCACTTCCGAGCTCCCTCCGGGGAGCGCCGTCCTGGGCTGCACCGCGGCGCCGCGCGCCCCGCCGGGCCCCGCGCCCCACGGCGAACCGGGCGGCCGTGAGTCCCAGCGTGCGAGGCCCGGATTCCCTGGACGGCCACAAGGGCCGTGAGCCGACGACGGCGGACAGAGGCGGCGGCCCGGGCGGGAAACCCCCGGCAGCGCCGCCCCGGGACCCGCGGAGGCTCTCGGCCTCGCCGCCCCGCGCGGCCCGGGGCCCGCGCCCCCCTCCGCGGAACGCGCGGCCCCGCCCCCGACGCACGAGGCCCCGCCCCCGACGCCTGCTGGCCCGCCCCCAGACGCCGGAGGCCCCGCCCCTCCCGGGCGCAGCCCAATAGCGCGCTCCGGGGCGCGCGCGTCACGGCGCTCCATTGTTATGCAAATACACGGACGCTAAAAGGCGCCCCGGCGCGGCGGGCGACTCAGAACGGCGACGTTGGGGACGCGCGTGGGGCTCTCGCCGGAGTGGAGGCCGAGCCCTCCTGGGACTGCGACCGGGCGCGTCGCGAACTCGGACTGCTCGCGGCCCCTTCGTCCGCCCTCCCGCCCGGGCGCGGCTGAATGCGGCGGGGGCCCCCGAGCGGAGGCCCCCGGCCCCTGACGCCCGCAGCGCGCCGGGCCGGCGTGCGGGGCCCGGGGTCGCCGCGCCCTCCATGCGCCCAGGCGCGGCCCGCGCCCGCCGGGGGCCCGCGCCGCAGCCGCCGCCCGCGCTGAGCCCCGGGCCGGCGGCAGCATGAGCCAGGCCGAGCTGTCCACCTGCTCGGCGCCGCCGACGCAGCGCATCTTCCAGGAGGCCGTGCGCAAAGGCAACACGCAGGAGCTGCAGTCGCTGCTGCAGAACATGACCAACTGCGAGTTCAACGTGAACTCGTTCGGACCCGAGGGCCAGACGGCGCTGCACCAGTCGGTCATCGACGGCAACCTGGAGCTGGTGAAGCTGCTGGTCAAGTTCGGCGCCGACATCCGCCTGGCCAACCGCGACGGCTGGAGCGCGCTGCACATCGCCGCGTTCGGCGGCCACCAGGACATCGTGCTGTATCTCATCACCAAGGCCAAGTACGCGGCCAGCGGCCGGTGATGCCCGCCGGGCCCGCGCCGACCCGCGTCCATCTGCTGACCCTTCCCGCCAACTACCTCGGTGTCCGCCCGGAGCCCGCGGCGCCCCGCCCGGGCCGCGCGGCCCCGGGGCCCCGCCGCCTCCCCGCGCCCGGCCCCGGCGCCTTCCCACGGCCCCCGCCCTCCCGTCGCCTCGCGGGGGGCGGGGCGAGCTCGGCCGCTTTTGAAATCTGAGTCTCGCCACCGCGAGTTCGGAATCCCGAGATACCGGATCCTCCGCTTTCTCCCGGCGGCGCGCGCCCGCGGGGACCTGCCCGGCTTCCGTCCGCCCGCGGCCGCGGCGGGCCGCTGCGGGCCGCCGGTCTGCCCGGCGGGCGCGGGGCGCGCGGCTCCCCCGCCGAAGCCTGCAGAACCGAGTCTACCACTTCTTGGTTGCACTGAAGGTTCCGCCTAGACGCACGGTTCCCACGGCCCCCGCCCCGCGCGGGCGGCGGACGCCCTCCCGGGCCAGCCCGGGGTCGAGCGCGCGGCGCCCTCCCCAGGAGTTTAGTTAACAGTCGGTTGCACACTTTTTTTTAAAAAGTAAACGGATTTGCCAGGATTAAACGTCATAACATTTATGACAATATAAAATATTAACGTATTTTAAGCCAAGTTTTAGGTGTACTTTTTGAACCTTGGTTATGAACCCGCTTGGAAAGGGCGTTGTGTCCAGCGATGTGGAGGCTGTGTCCCCATATTTATATTTTTATAAAATACCTAGAAGACTGAACCTCTCGTGCTGTTGCTGAGTACAGGGAGGGGGGCGGGGGCGCCGGAGCCGTGGGGGGCGCTGGGGGGATCCGGGGCCGTGGGGGGGCTCGGGGGGGGGGGGGCCGGGGGCACTGGGGCCGTGGAGGGGTCCAGGGGCTCTGGAGGACGGGGCCGTGGGGGGCGGGGGCTCTGGGGGGGCGGGGGCACCGGGGCCGTGGAGGGGTCCAGGGGCTCTGGAGGACGGGGCCGTGGGGGGCGGGGGCGCCGGGGCCGTGGCGGGGGTCCGGGGGTTCTGGGGGGCCTGGGGGGATCCGGGGCCGTGGAGGGGTCCAGGGGCTCTGGAGGACGGGGCCGTGGGGAGCGGGGGCGCCGGGGCCGTGGGGGGGGGCTGGGGGGGGCTGGGGGGATCCGGGGCCGTGGAGGGGTCCAGGGGCTCTGGAGGACGGGGCCGTGGGGGGCGGGGGGGGGCGCGGGGGCCGCGTCCTCCCCCGGGCCAGGAGGCTCCTTCCTGGCTTCCGTGGCTCCGATTTTCTATGCAGCCCCACACCCCTTCTTGTTTTGATCCCGGGAAATAAAGGGAGGCCGAATTATTCACATTTAAATGAGGCTCCCCTCGCGGCCGTGCTGCTGACCCTGCCTGGAGAAGTGGGGGGCACTTGAGGACGCGGGGGTGCGGCGGCCTCGCGTGGCCCGGCCTGGAGGGGGGTCGGGGTCGGGCCGGAGGGACGGGAGGGGACGGGAGGGGGCGGGCGGCCGCCTCCAGGGCGGCTCTGCACGCTGCTTCGCGCCGCCCGGGCTGCCCGGGCTCGGGTGGGTGACCACGGCTGCAGACTCGGAGCCCCGCGAGACAGATGCAGGAACAGACGAACTCTTCCCTGGTCTTTACCCTAAAAAGAAAAGGAGCAGGAGGTGCGCCCCTTCCTGGCGTGGGCCGGCGGTGCTCCCCAACCACAGCAGGTGGGAGCCGCAGCGGGGCTCGGCGCCCGGGAGCGGGGCCCGGCCGCACCCTGCTTCCCGCCTGGGAACCGGGCCCTGCCTGCGGCCGGTGCTGCTCCGCTTCTCTCTAAAGGCCCTCGCTCGGGCCCTGCCCCGGGGGATCGGCAGTTCTCAGCCCACTCCGTGGCCCGGTTGCCCTCTGGAGGGCAACGTGAAAAAGGCAGCAGAGGCTCGGTGTGCAGGGGGGGGGGGGGGGGGGAGGCGGGGGGGGGAGGCGGGGGGGGCCGGGGGAGAGGCGGGGGGCAGGCGGGGAGGGCCCCCCACGCAGCCGCCACCGCCAAGAGACCCTGGGGCAGGAAGGGCCGCAGGGCTGGGCCGCCCACCTGGAGGCCTTTCCTCCGGGGCGCCTGCGCCCTGCGCCCGTCCTGGCGGCCGCCCTACGCGCCCGCGCGCTTTCAGACCCCAGCCAGCCTGGGGCTGGTGGGCACTGCCCACAGGCTGAGGACCTAGGGCGGCGCGCACCACAGCCACGCCCGCTGGAGGACGCCCACCTCGGGCACAGGACGACAGAGCAACAGGGACGCCACGGCGCAGGTGACAGGCTGACGCCCAGCCGCCACCCCACACGCTTCTGGGAAGCAAGGGAATCAAGCACAGGAGCCAGGGCCTAGGCAGGGTGGGGGAAAGAGGCTGGTGTCCTGTCACCTGTGTGTGTGGATCTGGTGTCCTCTCACCTATGTGTGTCTGGAGCTGGTGTCCTCTCACCTGTGTGTGTGTGGAGCTGGTGTCCTCTCACCTCTGTGTGTGTGTGGAGCTGGTGTCTTCTCACCTGTGTGTGTGGAGCTGGTGTCATGTCACCTGTGTGTGTGTGTGTGTGTGGAGCTGGTGTCCTCTCACCTGTGTGTGTGGGGAGCTGGGGTCCTCTCACCTGTGTGTGTGTGTGGAGCTGGTGTCCTCTCACCTGTGTGTGTGTGTGGAGCTGGTGTCATGTCACCTGTGTGTGTGTGTGTGGAGCTAGTGTCCTGTCACCTGTGTGTGTGTGTGTGTGTGTGGAGCTGGTGTCCTCTCACCTGTGTGTGTGGAGCTGGTGTCCTCTCACCTGTGTGTGTGTGTGTGGAGCTGGTGTCCTCTCACCTGTGTGTGTGTGGAGCTGGTGTCCTCTCACCTGTGTGTGTGTGTGTGTGTGGAGCTGGTGTCCTCTCACCTGTGTGTGTGTGGAGCTGGTGTCCTCTCACCTGTGTGTGTGTGGAGCTGGTGTCCTCTCACCTGTGTGTGTGGAGCTGGTGTCATGTCACCTGTGTGTGTGTGTGTGTGGAGCTGGTGTCCTGTCACCTGTGTGTGTGTGTGTGGAGCTGGTGTCCTCTCACCTGTGTGTGTGGGCAGCTGGGGTCCTCTCACCTGTGTGTTTGTGGAGCTGGTGTCCTCTCAGCTGTGTGTGTGTGTGGAGCTGGTGTCCTCTCACCTGTGTGTGTGTGTGGAGCTGGTGTCCTCTCACCTGTGTGTGTGTGTGGAGCTGGTGTCCTATCACCTGTGTGTGTGTGGAGCTGGTGTCCTCTCACCTGTGTGTGTGTGTGGAGCTGGTGTCCTCTCACCTGTGTGTGTGTGGAGCTGGTGTCCTCTCACCTGTGTGTGTGTGTGGAGCTGGTGTCCTGTCACGTGTGTGTGTGTGTGTGGAGCTGGTGTCCTCTCACCTGTGTGTGTGTGTGGAGCTGGTGTCCTGTCACCTGTGTGTGTGTGTGGAGCTGGTGTCCTGTCACCTGTGTGTGTGTGTGTGGAGCTGCTGTCCTCTCACCTGTGTGTGTGTGGAGCTGGTGTCCTCTCAGCTGTGTGTGTGGAGCTGGTGTCCTCTCACCTGTGTGTGTGTGTGTGTGTGTGGAGCTGGTGTCCTCTCACCTGTGTGTGTGTGGAGCTGGTGTCCTCTCACCTGTGTGTGGAGAGCTGGTGTCCTCTCACCTGTGTGTGGGTGTGGAGCTGGTGTCCTCTCACCTGTGTGTGTGTGTGGAGCTGGTGTCCTGTCACCTGTGTGTGTGTGTGGAGCTGGTGTCATGTCACCTGTGTGTGTGTGTGTGGAGCTGGTGTCCTGTCACCTGTGTGTGTGTGTGTGGAGCTGGTGTCCTCTCACCTGTGTGTGTGTGGAGCTGGTGTCCTCTCAGCTGTGTGTGTGTGTGGAGCTGGTGTCCTCTCACCTGTGTGTGTGTGTGGAGCTGGTGTCCTGTCACGTGTGTGTGTGTGTGTGGAGCTGGTGTCCTCTCACCTGTGTGTGTGTGTGGAGCTGGTGTCATGTCACCTGTGTGTGTGTGTGTGTGTGGAGCTGGTGTCCTGTCACCTGTGTGTGTGTGTGTGGAGCTGGTGTCCTCTCACCTGTGTGTGTGTGTGTGTGAAGCTGGTGTCCTCTCACCTGTGTGTGTGTGTGGGGAGCTGGTGTCCTCTCACCTGTGTGTGTGTAGAGCTGGTGTCCTCTCACCTGTGTGTGTGTGGGGGGGGGGGGAGCTGGTGTCCTCTCACCTGTGTGTGTGTGAAGCTGGTGTCCTCTCACCTGTGTGTGTGTGTGTGTGTGTGGAGCTGGTGTCCTGTCACCTGTGTGTGTGTGTGTGGAGCTGGTGTCCTCTCACCTGTGTGTGTGGAGCTGGTGTCCTCTCACCTGTGTGTGTGTGTGGAGCTGGTTTCCTGTCACCTGTGTGTGTGTGTGGAGGTGGTGTCCTCTCACCTGTGTGTGTGTGGAGCTGGTGTCCTCTCACCTGTGTGTGTGTGTGTAGAGCTGGTGTCCTCTCACCTGTGTGTGTGTGTGTGGAGCTGGTGTCCTCTCACCTGTGTGTGTGTGTGTGGAGCTGGCGTCCTCTCACCTGTGTGTGTGGAGCTGGTGTCCTCTCACCTGTGTGTGTGTGTGGAGCTGGTGTCCTCTCACCTGTGTGGGTGTGGAGCTGGGGTCCTCTCACCTGTGTGTGTGTGTGTGGAGCTGGTGTCCTCTCACCTGTGTGTGTGTGTGGAGCTGGTGTCCTCTCACCTGTGTGGGTGTGGAGCTGGTGTCCTCTCACCTGTGTGTGTGTGTGTGGAGCTGGTGTCCTCTCACCTGTGTGGGTGTGGAGCTGGTGTCCTCTCACCTGTGTGTGTGTGTGTGGAGCTGGTGTCCTCTCACCTGTGTGTGTGTGTGGAGCTGGTGTCCTCTCACCTGTGTGTGTGTGTGGAGCTGGTGTCTCTCACCTGTGTGGGTGTGGGGAACTGGTGTCCTCTCACTTGTGTGGGTGGATCTCGTGTCCTCACACCTGTGTGTGCTGGGTGGAGCTGGTGTCCTCTCACCTGTGTGGGGGAATCTCGTGTCCTCACACCTGTGTGTGCTGGGTGGAGCTGGTGTCCTCTCACCTGTGTGGGGGAATCTCGTGTCCTCACACCTGTGTGTGCTGGGTGGAGCTGGTGTCCTCTCACCTGTGTGGGGGGATCTCGTGTCCGCACACCTGTATGTGCTGGGTGGAGCTGGTGTTCTCTCACCTTTTTGTGTGGGGAAGAGGCTGATGTCCTCTCACCTCTGTGGGGGTGGGGGGCCTGATGTCCTCTCAGTTGTGTGTGTGGGGAGCTGGTGTCCTCACACCTGTTTCGGTGGGGAAACTGATGTCCTGACACCTGAAGGGGGTTGGTCTCCTCACTCCTGTGAGGTTGTTGGTGTCCACTCACCTGTGGGTGGAGGGGGACTCACATACTCTCTCTCCCTTGGGGGGTGACATCTTTTCTCATCTGTGTGTGGGGGTTGACATCCTATCACATCTCTGTGAGAGGGGGCTGACATACTTTCTCACCTGTATGTGGGGGGGGCGGACGTACAAACATCTGTGTGTGAGGGGGCTGACATCCTCTCGTCTATGTGAGGGGGTGACACCCTCTCGTCTATGTGGGGGGCTGATATCCTCTCGTCTATGTGGGGGGCTGACATCCTCTCGTCTATGTGGGGGGGCTGACACTCTCTCATCTATGTGAGGGGGTGAAATCCTCTCGTCTATGTGAGGGGCCTGACACCCTCTCGTGTATGTGGGGGGGCTGACACCCTCTCGTCTATTTGGGGGAGTGACACCCTCTCGTCTATGTGAGGGGGCTGACACCCTCTCATCTATTTGGGGGGGTGACACCCTCTCGTTTATGTGAGGGGCCTGACACCCTCTCGAGTATGTGGGGGGGCTGACACCCTCTCGTCTATGTGGGGGAGCTGACACCCTCTCGTGTATGTGGGCGGGCTGACACCCTCTCGTCTATGTGGGGGGGTGACACCCTCTCATCTGTGTGGGGGGGGCTGACACCCTCTCGTCTATTTGGGGGTGACACCCTCTCGTCTATGTGGGGGGCTGACACCCTCTCGTCTATGTGGGGGGCTGACACCCTCTCGTCTATGTGGGGAGGCTGACACCCTCTCGTCTATGTGGGGGGGCTGACACCCTCTCGTCTATGTGGGGGGGCTGACACCCTCTCGTCTATGTGGGGGAGCTGACACCCTCTCGTCTATGTGGGGGAGCTGACATCCTCTGTCACCTGTGTGAGGAGGGGCTCATGTACTCTCACCAAGGAGAAGTCTCCTGGCAAGTTGAGCCCTCTCTTCTGAAATCTCTCAAGGAGAGATGTCACTGGATTCCCCAGTCTTCTCTCCCTCTGCAGCCACAGAGGAGAGGGGGGCTGTGGGTGGAGCCCTGGCAGGCCCTGTTCTCTTCTCAAGTTCTGTCTGTCGTCTTCCCTGGCAGGCAGGCAGGGGCCATGACAACGGCACAGAGTCACCTTTGCCTAGCAGTTGCACACTGGAAAGCCAGGGTATGGTCCCTGGAAAGGGCCCAGGTGTGTGGAAATCAAGCCAGGCCAGGGCGGCCTAGCTTGACATCTTCCCCCTTGTCCCCCGGTGGCAGGGGGAACCCCGGTGGCAAGGGAACCCCGGGAAGTGCACCCCGGTGGCAGAGGAACCGCGCACTAAGACCCTGCCCGGCCTGGCGTTCAGAGCCAGCAGGCACCCAGGAGCCAGAGGGACCAGAGCGCCCCGCCCACCTCAGGACCCCGCCCCCAGAGCGCCCCCCCACCTCAGGACCCCGCCCCGCCCACCCCAGGACCCCGCCCCTCCACCGCGCCCCGCCCACCCCAGGACCCCGCCCCTCCACCGCGCCCCGCCCACCTCAGGACCCCGCCCCCAGAGCGCCCCCCCACCTCAGGACCCCGCCCCGCCCACCCCAGGACCCCGCCCCTCCACCCCGCCCCGCCCACCTCAGGACCCCGCCCCTCCACCGCGCCCCGCCCTCCCCCCTCCTCCCGGCCCCGCGCCCCGCCTTCCCCACGCCTCTGCCCGGCCCCCCTGCCCCTGCCCCCCCAGCCCCTGCCCCGTCCTCTCTGCGCCCCCGCCCGCCCTGGATGCTGCAGGACTCTGGGCCCCACCGTGAGTGATGGAGACTGAGCTGGGCCGGGGCATGGGGCAGCCTGGAGCCTGTGGACAGGCGGGGGAGGGACGGGAGGGCCACGAGCAGGCCCAGCACCACCGAGGCCGGCGGGCCCAGCCAGCTCACGCGGCAGGGCGAGGGGGAGGACCGCAGGGCCGGGCCAGGAGGACCGCAGGGCCGGGCCGGGAGGACCTGGAGGACTTGGCAGGTCCTGGCTCTGCACCTGACACTGAACACCGGGGAAGCAGCCACAGAGCTCGGCCACGAAGCCAGGCTGCACGCGGGAGCTGGACAGTCCACAGCCCGAGGACCATCCAGCCGCCCAAACCTCAGCGACCGCCTGCCCGCTGGAGGAGGCCCTGCCTAAAACACGCAGAACTAATTACACACAGCAATCGCTTGGTTAGCGCTGGGCGGGCGCCGTCCCTGGACTCTGCGGCTTAAGGCTCGCACTCCACCACCTCCTCTCCCTCCCTCTCCCCCTCTCCCCCCCCTCCCTCCCCCCCCTCTGTCTCCAGTCCTTAGGCTTGAACTCAGATCTAGGGCACTGTCTCAGAGCTTCTTTTGCTCAAGGCTAGCACTTGAGCTGGGCGCGGTGGCTCACACCTGTCATCCTAGCTACTCAGGAGGCTGAGATCTGAGGATCAAGGTTCAAAGCCAGCCCAGGCACAGAAGGACCTGAGGCTCTTATCTCCAGTTAACCTCTAGAAAACGGGAAATTGGGCTTGGTCAAGGGTAGGGCGGTAGCCTTGAACTGTAGAGCTCAGGGACAGTGCCCAGGCAGGCCGAGAATGCAAGCCCTAGCACTGACAAATAACAAATAAATAGGGCTAGGGATGTGGCTTAGTGAGAAGAGTGTTAGCCTAGCATGTGTGAAGCCCTGGGTTGGATTCCTCAGGACCACATACACAGAAAAGGCTGGAAGTGGCGCTGTGGCCCAAGTGGTAAGAGCATTAGCCTTAAGCAAAAGAAGCTCTGGGACAGTGCCCAGGCCCACTACAGGGGTGAGGCACCCAGAAACTCATAGGCTATTCTTTTAGATAGGTTCTCCCTGCCAAAAAGAGAGAGGGAAAGAAGGGAAAAATACACACACACACACACACACACACACACACACACACACACACACCACTGGAACCTTGGATTCAGAGCCTTTGAATCACACCTCTGGCCCTCTTCTGCCTTAGTTTTTGATTTTTGCCAGTCCTGGGCTTGAGCTCAGGGCCTGAGCACTGTCCTTGGACTTTCTCAAGGATAGAGCTCTACCACTTGAGCCTCAGCACCACTTTCAGCTTTTTTCTATGTATGTGGTACCGAGGAATCGAACCCGGGTCTTCGTGCATGCTAGGCAAGCACCTTAACCACTAGGCCACACTCCCGGCCCTTGCCTTAGTTATTTTTTAACAGGATCTCCAGTTTATACTCTGGCTGGCCTAGACCACAGTCTTCCTGTTCATGACCCTGTGTGGCATTTCCACAGCTGCCTTGGTTGAGATGAGGGTCTCCTGAATGTTTTGACAGGCCTTGACTTGACCTTCCTGACCTCCATCTCCTGAGTAGCTAGGATGGCAGGTAAGAGCCACCACTGGCCACCCGAGCTGCGAAGCGCATGGACCCTGGCCCTCCATAGCTTGCCATGTCTGTACCATTTCCCTGTTCCGTGTTGGTTTTGTTGTTGTTGTGGGTCTTGACTGAGCGCTGGGCCTGGGCGCTGTCCCTGAGCTCTTCAGCTCAAGGCTAGTGCTCTACCACTTGAGCCACAGGGCCACTTCTGGTTTTCTGGTGGTTAATTGGAGATAAGAATATTATAGACTTTTTATCACCCGGGCTGGCTTTGAACTGCCATCCTCAGATCTTCGCCTTCTGAATACATAGGATTACAGGTGTGAGCCACTGTGCCTACGCATTTTTTTTTTTCTTTTCAAGTCCTGGGGCTTGAACTCAGGGTCTATGCACTGTCCTTGGGCTTCTTTTGCTCAAGGCTAGCGCTCTACTACTTGAGCCCAGCACCCCTTCCAGCCTTTTCTGCTTCTGTGGTACGGAGGAATGGAACCCAGGATTTCATGCATGCTCGGCCAGCTCTCTAGCACTAGGCCACACTCCCAGCCCTCCTAGGAGTTCAGCATTTCTATACCACTGAAAGATAAAATATCTAATAAACACAGCTTATTAAAATGGAGGCTTGGAGGGAAACCGATGACTCCACCACTGCAGGGAAAGGTTCAGCCTCTCTCAACAACGATTAGGTCAACAGACGAAAACCCCAAACGAGGCAGAGTGTTGTTGGACTGGAGCTGGTTTATTCACAAGCACGAGGCACCTGTCCCTCCACATGCCCCTCGCTTACAGAAACTCCCCTCCCCTGTTCATACAGGAATAAATAACCAGAATTCTTTCCGTACTGGTTTGGACTTCTGGTAGGTGGCCTTGGTGTGTGTGAAAGCCACACCCTGCCTGGCTGGGCAGGTGACACTTCAAGGTGGGCTCTCTCTGGTAGGGTCCTGGGGCCACACCACCCCCAGGCTTGCTCACACATCTCCCTGACCGGGGTGGCGTCGGTCCCGCGGAGGCCGGAGGTCACCCTGCTCAGGAGCAGTCATGTCCGGAAGCGGGGAGCCCCCTCCCCACGGGCCCACCGCGTCCAGCCGAGCTCCGGGACCCGAGGCCAAGGCGGAGCTGGGGGCTCGTGGACCCCTCCCTGCTTTCCTGGGGGCGGCGCCCGCGTCCCGGGCAGGGCGGCGTCCCGGGCAGGGCTACAGCCGGTTCACGGCGGCCACCACCTGCTTGCAGCCGGTGACGGCGAACTCGCGGCCGGCCACGCGGTAGTAGCTGAGCTGCGCGGCGAGGCGCTCGGCGCGGGCCCGGTCCGGGAAGAAGCCCTCCCCGGCCATCTCGTCCTGGAAGCAGCTGACCACGTCCTGCCTGTCCAGCAGCAGGAAGGGCACGATGGCCGCGGCCTGCCACAGCGGGTGCTCGCGGGCCAGGCGCGCGCCGAGCCGGGCGCGCAGCTCCTCCTCGGCGGCGGCGT
This sequence comes from Megascapheus bottae, assembly GCF_031878675.1. Lineage (NCBI taxonomy): Eukaryota > Metazoa > Chordata > Mammalia > Rodentia > Geomyidae > Megascapheus > Megascapheus bottae. The sequence goes on along the minus strand of NC_143511.1, from coordinate 90,462,663 downwards.
CGGGGCCGGGCGGCGCGCGGGAGGCGTTGCGCGGGGCGCGCGCGGCGCGGTGCAGGGCGAAGCGCGCGATGTCGGCGCCGCCCGCGCCGCTCAGCAGCACGTAGATGGCGTTGCGGAAGCGGTGCGGGCGCTGCGGCTGCAGCAGGCCGTGCAGCTCGTCCAGCAGCGCGGGCGGCAGCAGCTCCGCCTCGTCCAGCACCAGGAGCGGCGTCCTCTCCGCGGCCTCGGCCCGGGCCACCACGTCGGCCACGCGGCGCGCCAGGTCCCGGCGGCAGCGCGGCGCGGCGCGCGGCTCCGGGCAGTGGTGGCGCGCGTGGTACAGCAGGACGGGCGCCCCGCCGGGCACGGCGCGGAAGTGGCGCGCCAGCAGGCGGCCCGCCAGGCTCTTGCCCACGCCGCGGGGCCCGAGCAGCGCCAGCAGCAGCGGGCGGCCGTGCGCGTGCGTGGCCAGGTAGTCCCGCAGCAGCGCCACGACGCGGCCCACGGCGGCCGGCTGGCCGAACACCGAGCCCCTCAGCGCCTTCTCCAGCCCGTCCAGGTCGTAGCGCAGCTCGTTGTCGTCCAGGTTCTCGATGGCGTTGAGCACCTGGAAGCCCACGATGGCCACCAGCAGCCACAGGCAGCGCTGCGCGCGGCTCCGGCGCTCGACGCGCGGCCGGGGCTTGCGGGCGGCCTCGGGGTAGAGCACCAGGCGGCTGCGCCGGCGCCTCCTGCGCGGGGCCCGGGCGGGCGGCTCGGCCGGGCCGTCGAAGGTGAAGAACCGCGGTTCGGTGCGCGCAGCGCCGGGCCCGCCGCCGCCGCCCGGCCCCGACGCCCCGGGCCCCTGCAGGCGCCGCTTGCGCAGGACGCACGCGCGGCGGCGCAGGCGGAGCACGGCGCGCACGGGCGCCATCACGCCGGGGCCGCGGGCGCGGGGGGCCCCGGGCTCGGGGGCCTGCTGGCCGCGGTCCATGGCTCGCGGGTCCCGCCCTACGACGGCAAGAGGAGAGGGGTCTCCAGGCGCCCGCCGGGGCCGTCGTCCCGGACCCGCGGGACCCCCTCCCCCCGAGGGCGCGGGCCCCCGCCCGGCACGGGGCCCCCGCCCGCCCGCCCGCCCCGCCGCGAGGCCGGCGCGGCCTGTGCCGGCTGACCAGGAAGTCGCCGCCGGCCCCAATGCAAATCGCCCGGCCGGCCCGGCCCGGAGGAAGCGGCGTACCGGGCGGCCGCCGGCTTCCTGGAGGCGGCGGGACCCCGGGGTCTGCTGGCCCGGCCGAGGGCCCGAGCGGACACCGCGGCCTGGCCCCGCCAGGCCCGAGCCGGGGCGCGGGGGGACCGCGGGGGCCGCCCCGCTGCTCCCGGCCGGGCCCACGCCTACCTGCGGCCGTCGGCTCCCCCGCCCGCTCCCGGGAGCCCCAAGGCAGCAGCCACACCTGCGGGCCCGGGGACGCGCGGAGGAAGCTGGCGGAGGTTTCCGCCTCGATGCGGAGGAAGTGAGTCAGGGTGAGGCAGGGCGGGCCTTGAGCTGGACAGAGGCTCGGAGGGGGCGGCTGGCCGCCCGGCGCCTCTCCGGATGTGGCCCTGCGGTGACACCTGCCGCGCCGGGCTCGCAGAGGGCTCTGTGCCCAGGAGCCCTTGGCTCGGGGCGGCCCCTCCCCAGGGCCCCCAAGCCTCTACCAAGGCCCTCCCTGCCTGTCCCCCAGCCTGCGGGGCCTCCCAGGACGCTCCTGGCCTCCACTTGCAGGGAAACTAGGAGAAGGTTAGAGAACTTGAGCTCGAAGGCCTCCCGATCTCCACGTCGCCCTTGTCCTGCAGATCTGAGCAGGACCCTGCCACAGCAAAGCCCAGGACCAGCCATGGCCCTCGGAGGAGCCGTTCACTCTGCCCCGTGGCCTCACCAGGCCTCTGCCCGCTCTGGCCTGGCCCTCTGCTGTGCCTGCACCTCTGCCCCACCTCTGCCCCCATTCTACCACTCTGAGCAAGTAGGAGCCAGAAGGGCCCCAGAATCTGCCCCTTCCACCTGCTTTCCTCCCCGTAATGGCCCTTCTACACAAGCATGGCTCCTGCTCAGCCTTGTCTCACTCCACCAGGTCATTTTCAACACTCCATTTTCCAAAACAAGCAGGCCCAGAACTAGAAGCTCAAGTCTGTAACTCTGGCTACCCAGGTAGCTGAAATCGGAGGGCCGAGGTTCAAAGCCAGCCCTGGCAGACGAATCCAGACTATTTTCATTTTATTTTGCTTTGTGATTATGTGGTACCAAAGTACTGAACTTAGGGCCTCATGCAAACACTCTACCACTAAGCCACCCCCCCCACACCAACTCATCTCCAATTAACCAGCAAAATGCTGGAAGTAGAGGTATGGCTCAAGTACACAGAACACCAGTAGCTAAGACAGGAACTGATGGCTCACACCTGTAATCCTAACTACTCAGGAGGCTGAGATCTGAGGTTTTCAAGTCAAAACCAGTCTATACAGGGAAATCTGTAAGACTATCTCCAATTAGTCTCCAAAAAGCCATAGCTGGCTTGAACTCCAGCATGGTTTAAGTGGTAGATTGGGCTGTGAGCAGAAAAAAAAGCCAGAGTTCAACCCTACCAAGCAGACACAGAGGTAAATAAACATGCCAAGTAAACAAACTGGTGACCCAGTGCCGTTTCCACCCTTACAGGGCCGCCCCAACCTTCCTGTACCTGGGACCTCGACCAAGCCCTGCTGGCCGGCTGTGGTCTGAGCAGCCCCAAGGGTTTGCATATTGCATCTGGTTCCCATTTGAGGTACTGAGAATGCACAAACTTAACTAGAGTCTAGACCTGGATCCCTGGGAGGGGATTAGGGTTCAAGGTCACCAGACTGGAGCCCCCATGATCCAGTACTGGTAACTTCGGAGTAGGTGACAAACCACACACACCAACTTACCTCTTTTAGTATCATTATTTTTGTCTTGTGGGGCTTGAACTCATGGTCCAGATACTGTCCCTGAGCTCTTCTACTTAAAACTAGCACTCTACCATTTTGAACCACAGTGCCACCTTTGGCTTTCTGGTGGCCCTGGCTGGCCTTGAACCGTGTCCCTCAGATCTCCGCCTCCTAAGGAGCTAGGACTGCAGATGCAGACTACCAGAACCCAGCTTGCCCGCGATGTCCTATGCTAACCTAAGCCTGTCAGCACGACGGACATTACCAAAGTGCCCTGCCAGGACAGCCCATGCCCTCCTCCTCACCCCCATCCCCTCAGGGCTCCCAGGCCTGGGGAGGGCACAAGTCACTCATGTTCTCAACCACCTGTGCCCACCTCCCTCCACTACCAACAGGCCAAGCCCCAGGGCTGCGCTGCTCAGCCGTGGCTCAAGCCAAGTGGACTTTCCTGGAACTACGTGGAGACTGCGCTGCTGCCTAGCTGTGGAGTAACTCCAGCCGGACCCTGTGCTGGTCCCGGGGCCCTCCTGGGGTCTCATGTGCTCTGTTTATCTGGACCCAGAAACTGAGGGACTGTCCGAGGGCCAAGCACAGGCCTGGAGAGGCCTCCTGTCCTGGATGGCAGGTGGGGCCACCCAGGGCGTGGTGGCTGGGGCTCAGAGACAGGACTTAACTGCCCGGAGCTGCCTGACCTTAGAACACGCGCACACAAGCACACCAACTCACCACAGATATAGCAAAATGTCTTTTATTTACATAAGATCAAACAAACTTCTGGGTGCACAGAACAAGGGCCACCAACGGCAGCCAGTGCGGATTTCCCTGCAGAGGCACCCTAAGGGATGGCCTGCTCACAGGCACGTGGGGCGCTGTCCCCACAGAGGGGCAGCAAACCTGCTCTGGTCAACATGGCCGCAGGCCTTCTGCCTTACCCCGTTCTTCTGCCTTGAACAAGGTCAGGTCTGCGGGCCTCTGCCCTCCCTCTTGGCTTTTCCCTAACGTGGGGCTGTGAAAACCAACAGCACAAGCCTTTCTCTAAGAAAGCACGGGGAGGACACGCCCACGGGTGGGCAGGCTGAGCAGCACAGAGGGCGCCTTGGCCACCCTCACTCAGGCCTGACACGCCAGGGCCTCCGCCCAGAAGGGGAGCAGCCACCCAAGGCCTCAGAGGGCAGCAGTGGCGGGCACACTGGGCAGGGGCAGCTCCAGCGCCGGTGTCTCTGTGGCCTGGGCAGGGCTGGGTTTCCGGTGGTCCAGCTGCTCCAGCTTCTCGCCGAGCTGGGAGTAGAGCTCCTTCACCGCCTCCCCACTCTGTGGGCAAGCCAGGAACGGGCAGCTCATGAGCACATACCAGAAAGGCGAGGCCGGGCGCTAGGCTGGGGTCGGCACCGGCCAGGCAGGTTCATGGGGCAGGGGGCACCTACCTGGCCCGTGGGCTCCAGGGCCTTCTGCAGGGCCTCCATCTTGGCTGGGGCCACCCTGGGGTGCAGGTGCAGGAGGAGGCGCAGTACGTGCCGATGGACGTTCTCCTTCCTGAAAGTCCAGGCAGTGTTGTGGAGGGGCGAGGGGCCACAGGCCCTGGTCTGCCACCCTCCCTCGTGACAGGGCCCAGCAATAGGCAAGCACCCCCAGCTCCCTGAGGCAGGGGCAGGCCCCGCATGGCTAGACCCACCTAGGCACAGCACAGGGCCCCCATCACCCACCAGGCTGCCATGAGAAAGAACCAAGAGGCCATGAGCAGCTGTATGGCCTACCTGGGAGAGGCAGTGAGGAAGAAGCCATCGAAGAGGCTGCTGCAGAAATCCTCCAGGGCAAACTCGTCGGCTAGCAGCACCAGGCTTCCCGTGAGCAGGTGGAGGAAGATGTCGCTGAAGGCCAAGTCGCCGCACGTCTCCACTGCAAACACAGCAGGTGGCACCGCTTGGCACCGCTGGCATACCAGTGGCACAAGGCAGGCAGGGATGTAGCTCAGAGGCAAAGCGCCTGCTAGCGAGTGCAATGTCCTGGGCTTGACCTCCAGCACCAAAAAAGAGGAGACAAAAAAAGGGGGGGGGCCTTCTGCCTCCTGGGAGCCCATCACGCCAGGGAGGATGAGTGCCGACACAGAGGGGACTTTTTTTTTTTTTTTTTTTTGCAAGTCCCTAAACTATTGCTGTTATTAGCTTTGGGGCAGTGCCACACCTTGAGCCATGCACTACCATTTGGCTTTTTCCACTCATGGATGACACTGTTATTTGAGTCAAGCCTTTAGTGCCATCTTCCTTTTTTTAAATTTTTTTTGCCAGTCCTGAGCTTGAACTCAGGGTCTGAGCACTGTCCTTGGGCTTTCTCAAGGCTAGAGCTCTACGCTTGATCCATAGCACCACTTCCAGCTTTTCCTATAGACGTGGGACCGAGGAATCGAACCTGGGTCTTACGGCATGCTAGGCGAGGCCTCTACCACTAGGCCACACTCCTGGTTCCTAGTGGCATCTGTTTTTTGTTGTTGTTTTGGTTTAGTTTGGTTTTGTTTTTTGTTTTTGGTTGCTGGTCCTGGGAACTGAACTCAGGTCATTGGGCACTGAGCTAAATTTTTAGCACAAGGATAACGCTTCACCACCTCGCCCCAGCTCCATTTCTATATTTCAGTGGTTAACTAGAAATAAGAATCTCAGAATCTCACAGACGTTCCTGCCTGAGCTGGTTTCAAAGCTTGATCCTCAGACCTCAGCCTCTGTAGTAGCTAGGATTACAGGCCTGAGCCGGCAGTGCCTGGCTTTGGTCCATTTCTTCTGTAGTGACTCACACTGAACCTTCAGAGACACAAGTCAAGGCTGTGCTGACGTAGCTGGGTATAGTGGCTCATACCTATAACCCTAGCTACTCAGGAGGCCGAGATCTGACGATCAAGGCTCAAAGCTAGTCTGGGCACAAAAGAACCTGAGATTCTTTGTTTTTTTTTTTTGCCAGTCCTGGGCTTAAGCTCAGGGCCTGAGCACTGTCCTTGGACTTTCTCAAGGTTAGAGCTCTACCACTTGAGCCTCAGCACCACTTCCGGCTTTTTCTAAATATGTGGTACCAAGGAATTGAACCCGGGTCTTCTTGCATGCTAGGCAAGCACTCTACCACTAGGCCAAAATCCCGGCCCCAGGACCTGAGATTCTTATCTCCAATTAACCTCTAGAAAAGGGGAAGAGGGGTTTGGCTCAAGGGTAGGGTGGTAGCCTTGGGCTGAAGAGCTCAGGGACAACACCCAGGTTGGGTTCAAGTCCCATGACCCACAAAGGGAGGAAAAAAAAAAAAAAAGACTGGGCTGACAACCACACAGCAGTCCCGGAGCTGGGGATGGTTTTACCACTCAGTACTTGACTCTGCAAGTTATCCAAAATTAAACAGAATTATATAACATGGATATTCATTCCTTTTTGATTTTGGTAGAGGTACTGGGAACTGAATTCAGGGCCTCAGTGATTAGAACCCACCCATGCAATGCAAAAACAAGAACTTTCTGAACAGGACCAAAATACCACACCTCAAACACAAGAGCAGGGCACGCTAGGAACACCCATGATTCTCTGTGCGAGGAAGGGCAAGCCACAGTGAACGCCAGGCTAGGTGAAAGATACAAATGACAGTACGGAAATGTAGACAGGACTCAGCAAACCAGAACTATTTACAACCCTTCATAGAATTCTCAGAAAACAAAAAACAACACACTCAGTCCCCAGGGCCAGCAACTTGAAGACCCCAGAATGCCCCAATGTCCCAGAGGCTGGAAAGATTCTCCTAAGTCTGCAGAGTCAGCCCTGCAACACCTGATCTGAGCCCCTGAGGCTCACCCCCTCTCAGCCTCTATGGCAACTTATTCAGAGGAAATAGGCCCAGGCTGCAAAAATGAAGTCAGGTGGAAACTTGGTATAAACAAAGCTGATCATCTTCTTCCCGAAAGAAGAGAGGAAAGACACCAGTGACTGACAAACACACCTGCCAAGAAATGAGTATGACCCTTCTGCAGAAACCTCTAGGCCTGACAGGGCCTGAGTCAGCAGGTGACCAGGGCCTGCCACCATGGGGCACAGGATGCCAGAGGCCACCCCCCTCCCAATGGGACCTGCAGCGTCACTTGTCTTCTGGGATGCTAGAGTGCAGCCAGCTTTATACACACCTAGGCAAGTGCTCCACTATTAATCCACATTCCCAGTGCACAGGTCTACTCTAGAAGGGTCTACTTGACCCTTCCTCTTCATCCTGCTGTTGCAACCCCGACCTCCCCCCACCATGATCCTAGGGGAAAATGGGCCTGATAATGCCTGAGTGGACTCCTCAGTGATCTGTGGGCCTGTCACTCACGACCTGGGGGACTCCTCAGTGGCCTGTGGGTCTGTCACTCACGACCTGGGGGACTCCTCAGTGGCCTGTGGGCCTGTCACTCACGACCTGGGGGACTCCTCAGTGGCCTGTGGGTCTGTCACTCACGACCTAGGGACTCCTCAGTGATCTGTGGGCCTGTCACTCACGACCTGGGGGACTCCTCAGTGGCCTGTGGGCCTGTCACTCACGACCTGGGGGACTCCTCAGTGGCCTGTGGGTCTGTCACTCACAACCTGGGGGACACCTCAGTGATCTGTGGGACACCTCAGTGATCTGTGGGCCTGTCACTCACAGCCTGGGGGACACCTCAGTGATCTGTGGGCCTGTCACTCACAACCTGGGGGACTCCTCAGTGGCCTGTGGGTCTGTCACTGCCTGGGGGACTCCTCAGTGACCTGTGGGCCTGTCACACACGGCCTGGGGGACTCCTCAGTGACCTGTGGGCCAGTCACTCACAGCCTGGGGGACTCCTCAGTGATTTGTGGGCCTGTCACTCACGGCCTGGGGGACTCCTCAGTGGCCTGAGCTGGCACACCTAAACCCTTCTTTTGGAAAGCAGCTCTGCAGCAACACTGTTCTGTTTCAGAACTGAGCCGCTCCCACCAGCCCACTCGTGGTAAAGTGTGTCTGAAGACGCGGAAGTGAAAACTAAGCTACGGAGGGGGAGGTGAGGCAGGCAGTGCCTGGCAGGCCTGGGGCTCCGAGCTCCTGCCGGTGGCCTCCGCTGAGGCAGGCGAGTCTGCGGTCAGGACTCACCAAGCCCAGGGAGCAGGCGCAGGAGCGCATTCTTGTTCCTCTGCTTGGTGATGTGCAGGACGTAGTACAACCCCACTTCGCAGGCCATGCGCTGCTCCTGCAGAAACCTGGGCCAAGGCCACCAGAGCCTCGTGGTCAGCGGCACCCCGCAGCACTCTGCTTCCTCCCTGGCCCCATCCCATCAGCTGCCCAGTCCTACTTGGTGAAGCTTTCAGGAAGTGTGTTCGGGTATGTGACCGGGGCTTTCTCCTCGGCTGGCAGCTTCTGGTCCAGGTTGAAAGTGTAGTCGTCCACCACAAAGGACATGAGCATGGGCAGGAACTGTGTGATGAGCTCAGCCTCCTGGAAGGGGTGAAGACTAGAGCCCAGCAGGCCCATACCTGTATGCCTACTGCACGCAGGTCCTCTGCCCAGCGAGGGGAGGTGACGTGAGCCCTGGAGACCCACACTTGCATGCCCTGCCTGGGGTGGCAACAGACCACTTACACCATAGACCACCCCCCAAGTGTCCCCTGGCTCCTTCTCACCGCCTAAGATCCCTGCCTAGTGTTGGGTTGTTTTTGTCGGTCCTGGGCCTTGAACTCAGGGCCCAACCACTGTCCTTGGGATTTCTCAAGGCTAGAGCTCTACCACTTGAGCCACAGCACCACTTCTAGCTTTTTTTCCCTATGAATGCAGTAATGAAGAATTGAACCCAGGTCGGTCTTCGTGCATGCTAGGCAAGCACTCTACCACTAGGCCACACTCCTGGCTCTCCCCACCATTCTTGAAGGCCCCAATCTGGCATGCTCATGACTTCACACACGGCCCCTCTGGACCCTGGTCCCCTGGGAGTAACCAGACATCAGGGCCGGTTGGCCCAAACGTGCCTGGCAGGTATTCTGTCAGAGGAAGCCTCCAGAAGGAACTGTGGGAGCACAGGGTCTAGGTCATCACTCCCTACAAACACAGAAAAACAAGAAGTGGACCCCATACCATCTTGGGCTCCTTGAAGACTTGGCTGTCAATCAAGTCCCATGCCCCTTGTCCTAACGCCAGCAATCTGAGTAGCAGAAGGAGGTCAGGGCTGTCCTGCAGGGAAAGAGACACCTCAGTGGAGCTCTGTGGGGTGGGGTTATCGCTGGCTCCATCTGACTGGCAATTGGTATCCACTACCTGTAACCAGGATTCCAGGACCACAATGACAGGAATTCATAGATCACAGAACCCCGATCACACACATCCACGTGCCAACACACACAGGAAACCCCAGGACCCCACCACACACATCCACGTGCCAACACACACAGAAAACCCCAGGACCCCATCACACATCCACGTGCCAACACACACAGGAAACCCCAGGACCCCATCACACATCCACGTGCCAACACACACAGAAAACCCCAGGACCCTGATCACACATCCACGTGCCAACACACACAGAAAACCCCAGGACCCCATCACACATCCACGTGCCAACACACAGGAAACCCCAGGACCCCATCACACATCCACGTGCCAACACACACAGGAAACCCCAGGACCCCATCACACACATCCACGTGCCAACACACACAGAAAACCCCAGGACCCCATCACACACATCCACGTGCCAACACACACAGGAAACCCCAGGACCCCATCACACATCCACGTGCCAACACACACAGGAAACCCCAGGACCCCATCACACATCCACGTGCCAACACACACAGGAAACCCCAGGACCCCATCACACATCCACGTGCCAACACACACAGGAAACCCCAGGACCCCACCACACACATCCACGTGCCAACACACACAGAAAACCCCAGGACCCCATCACACACATCCACGTGCCAACACACACAGGAAACCCCAGGACCCCATCACACATCCACGTGCCAACACACACAGGAAACCCCAGGACCCCATCACACATCCACGTGCCAACACACACAGGAAACCCCAGGACCCCATCACACATCCACGTGCCAACACACAGGAAACCCCAGGACCCCATCACACATCCACGTGCCAACACACACAGGAAACCCCAGGACCCCATCACACACATCCACGTGCCAACACACAGAAAACCCCAGGACCCCATCACACATCCACGTGCCAACACACACAGGAAACCCCAGGACCCCATCACACACATCCACGTGCCAACACACACAGGAAACCCCAGGACCCCATCACACACATCCACGTGCCAACACACACAGGAAACCCCAGGACCCCACCACACACATCCACGTGCCAACACACACAGAAAACCCCAGGACCCCATTACACACACATCCATGTGCCAACACACACAGGAAACCCCAGGACCCCATTACACACACATCCACGTGCAAACACACACAGGAAACCCCAATGTCACAGGCAGGAAATGTGTCAGCCACCGGCCACACCTGCACATACCCTGGGCAGTGTCTCCTGGCTAACCAGCTCCTGTAGATGGCGGACAGTGCTCAGCGATAAGGTGTTAATGGCGAAGGGGTCACACAGGATCATGGACAAGTCCCTGGAAGGAAGCAGGGCCAGCTACAGGGGCCGGGCTGTCAGCCACACAGGATGGCTAGGCTGTCCCATCCCCGACTGGCTATGTGGGACTTGGGTTGTTCCCAGGCCTAACGGGTCTCACGGAATGGCCATGCTATTCTGTCCCTGGTTGGCCACATGGGGTCTGGCCTGCTGAAAAGGGCAGACAGACCTGCCCCTCCTCTTATTCCATCCTCACCCCAGGACCTGCTCCTGCCCCTTCTTCACTCCATCCAGAAATCCCTGCAGCTCCCGAGCTCTCTTGCTGTCCACAAACCGCTCTCGGATACAGGCATCCAGGCACCAGGTGAACTACAGAGAAGGCACACAGTCAGGGCATCCAGTCCCTTACGGGCCATGCAGGCAGTCTCTAGTACTCATCTAACAGCAGGTCAGCTGCTGCCCAAAGGCCAGAAGCACAGAGTCAAAGACAGAGACAAAAACAAAGGCCACGTCCCTGTCAGGTCAAGCACGGAATGGGGACTGCTGGAGAGGATGAAGATGGAAGTACCTAGAGAGTCATTCCACCAGGAGGGCTGAAAGAAAGAAGCTTCCAGCCGGGCGGGGTGGCTCACGCTTATAAACACTAGCTGGCTACTCAGGAGGCTGAGATCTGAGGATTAAGGTTCAAAGCCAGCCTCCGGGGCACAAAAGGACCTGAGACTCACCTCCAACTAACCTCTAGAAAGGGGAAGTGGGGCTTGGCTCAAGGGTAGGGCGGTAGCCTTGAGCTAAAGAGCTCAGGGACAATGCCCAGACCAAATTCAAGCCCCATGACCCACAAAGAGAAAGAAAGAAAGAAAGAAAGAAAGAAAGAAAGAAAGAAAGAAAGAAAGAAAGAAAGAAGCAAACTTCCAAGCCAGGAACAGTCAAAACCATCAGAGTCTCCGACTGATGTAACACATGACAGAAAAAAAAAAAACCCAGTACCCATCTGCAGCCTGTGACAGAAGGCATCACTGAACCTTCATGGGGACAGGCGGCCTAGAAAAGTGGCCTTCCAGGGACAAAGCAGACAGCCTAGAAAATGCACAGAAAAGGCACTTTGGTGGCCAAGTGCGGTGGCTCACGCCTGTCATCCTAGCTCCTCAGGAAGAGGAGATCTGAGATCAAGGTTCAAAGCCAGCCCAGGCACTCATGACCACGAAAGTCTTTTTTTTTTTTTTTTCCTCCCCAGTCCTGGTCTTGAGCCCAGGGCCTGAGCACTGTCTTGGACTTCCTCAAGGACAGAGCTCTACCACTTGAGCCTCAGCACCGCTTCCCAAGCCCCCTGACAAAAAGGAAAAGGCACATTTGTATCTGTAAAAAGCAGACTTTCTAGCGGTACTGTGTGAGCAACGAAACACTCCAAGCAAGACACAGCTCCCAGAGCCAGTCCCAGGTCGTCCTGCCATGTGGGGGGGAGGGCAGGGCAGGGCAGGGCAGGAAAGCACATTCCCAGAGCTCCCTGGAGCTCCTCAGGGACGAGGCCAGGCAGAGACAGAGGAGCTGAGAGAGCAACGCAGGACGGCTGCAAGGCCTCTACCTATGGGAGTGGAACAGTCGCGCTGTAGGCCAGCAGAGGAACGGCCAGACGGCCATGTCGCTGGCACAGCCTCCAGGAGGACCCCTTCCCTGGTCCTGAGGGCACAGCCTCCAGGAGGACCCCTTCCCTGGTCCTGTGGGCACAGCCTCCAGGAGGACCCCTTCCCTGGTCCTGAGGGCACAGCCTCCAGGAGGACCCCTTCCCTGGTCCTGAGGGCACAGCCTCCAGGAGGACCCCTTCCCTGGGCACAGCCTCCAGGAGGACCCCTTCCCTGGGCACAGCCTCCAGGAGGACCCCTTCCCTGGTCCTGAGGGCACAGCCTCCAGGAGGACCCCTTCCCTGGGCACAGCCTCCAGGAGGACCCCTTCCCTGGGCACAGCCTCCAGGAGGACCCCTTCCCTGGGTCCTGTGGGCACAGCCTCCAGGAGGATCCCTTCCCTGGGTCCTGTGGCCACAGCCTCCTGGAGGACCCCTTCCCTGGGCACAGCCTCCAGGAGGACCCCTTCCCTGGGCACAGCCTCCAGGAGGACCCCTTCCCTGGGCACAGCCTCCAGGAGGACCCCTTCCCTGGGTCCTGTGGGCACAGCCTCCTAGAGGACCCCTTCCCTGGTCCTGAGGGCACAGCCTCCAGGAGGACCCCTTCCCTGGGTCCTGTGGGCACAGCCTCCTAGAGGACCCCTTCCCTGGGTCCTGAGGGCACAGCCTCCAGGAGGACCCCTTCCCTGGGTCCTGTGGGCACAGCCTCCTAGAGGACCCCTTCCCTGGGTCCTGAGGGCACAGCCTCCAGGAGGACCCCTTCCCTGGGTCCTGTGGCCACAGCCTCCTGGAGGACCCCTTCCCTGGGCACAGCCTCCAGGAGGACCCCTTCCCTGGGTCCTGTGGGCACAGCCTCCTAGAGGACCCCTTCCCTGGGTCCTGAGGGCACAGCCTCCAGGAGGACCCCTTCCCTGGGCACAGCCTCCAGGAGGACCCCTTCCCTGGGTCCTGTGGGCACAGCCTCCAGGAGGACCCCTTCCCTGGGTCCTGTGGCCACAGCCTCCTGGAGGACCCCTTCCCTGGGCACAGCCTCCAGGAGGACCCCTTCCCTGGGCACAGCCTCCAGGAGGACCCCTTCCCTGGGTCCTGTGGGCACAGCCTCCAGGAGGACCCCTTCCCTGGGTCCTGTGGCCACAGCCTCCTGGAGGACCCCTTCCCTGGGCACAGCCTCCAGGAGGACCCCTTCCCTGGGTCCTGTGGGCACAGCCTCCTAGAGGACCCCTTCCCTGGTCCTGAGGGCACAGCCTCCAGGAGGACCCCTTCCCTGGGTCCTGTGGGCACAGCCTCCTAGAGGACCCCTTCCCTGGGTCCTGAGGGCACAGCCTCCAGGAGGACCCCTTCCCTGGGTCCTGTGGCCACAGCCTCCTGGAGGACCCCTTCCCTGGGCACAGCCTCCAGGAGGACCCCTTCCCTGGGTCCTGTGGGCACAGCCTCCTAGAGGACCCCTTCCCTGGGTCCTGAGGGCACAGCCTCCAGGAGGACCCCTTCCCTGGGCACAGCCTCCAGGAGGACCCCTTCCCTGGGTCCTGTGGCCACAGCCTCCTGGAGGACCCCTTCCCTGGGCACAGCCTCCAGGAGGACCCCTTCCCTGGGTCCTGTGGCCACAGCCTCCTGGAGGACCCCTTCCCTGGGCACAGCCTCCAGGAGGACCCCTTCCCTGGGTCCTGTGGGCACAGCCTCCTAGAGGACCCCTTCCCTGGTCCTGAGGGCACAGCCTCCAGGAGGACCCCTTCCCTGGGGTCCCGGCCATTCCTGGACCAGGACGCCCCACGGGAGAAGCCAGGGAGCCCAGGAGGAAGCGGGCGGGCAGCCCTACCTTGTGGCAAGGGTCAACAGAGCAGATGTCGCCCACGTCGAGGTCGTGCAGGGACATGAGCAGCTCGGCCCGCAGCGTGCAGTAGTGCACGTTCCTGGTTCGGAGGAAGAGCGTGCGCAGGAACTGCAGCACCATGTCGTACAGCTTCACGTTCTTCCCCACCATCTGCGTCAGCTTCTGGACCACCTGACAGGCCACACAGCACTGGACCCAGGGCCCGCGCCTGGACCACTGCAGCAAGAGCCACACACACCCCCTCTCACACAGCCATCTTCCCCACTGATTTTAGTGAGGGTCTGGAACCCTATCAAGATGGCAGGAGGTCTGAGGACTCCATGCCAGTGCTCTCTGCAAAGCTCTAGCCTGTGAGCTGCTATGGCCTCAAGCACTTACCTGACAGGTTAGAAGGCGGGTAACTAGAGTCCAGGACTTTGGCCTAGTGGGAGAGTGCTTGCCTAGCATGCACAAAGACCCAGGTTCGATTCCTCATACATAGAAAAAGCTGGATGTGGTGCGATGGCTCAAGTGGTAGGGCACTAGCCCTGAGAAAGCCCAGAGACAGTGCTCAGGCTCTGAGTTCAAGCCCTGGGACTAGCAAAGGAAAAAAAGAAAAGAAAAGCAGGCCGGGGCCGGGAGTTTGGCCTAGTGGTACAGTGCTTGCCTAGCATGCACGAAGACCCGGGGTTCAATTCCTCAGTACCCCACATACATAGCAAAAAGCTGGAAGTGGTGCTGAGGCTCAAGTGGTAGAGCTCTAGCCTTGAGAAAGTCCAAGGACAGTGCTCAAGCCCTGAGCCCAAGCACAGGACTGACAAAAAAGAAAGAAAGAAAAGCAGGCCGGTGAGTAGGCCCACAGGCGGTGGTGACGTCCACCCTGAGGATGGGCCACAGGAGAGCAAGGCACCAGTAACTCAAAGGCAGGTCAAGGCCTGCAAGACCACGCCCAGCCACTGGACCTCAGCTCTGGATTCTGCAGCCATCCCTGTCCCACCACCAGTATCCAGCATCCAAAAGAAACAACAAGACCAGGGGCAGGGAGCATGGCCTAGTGGTAGCATGCCACCTAGCATGCATGAAACCCTGGGTTCAATTCCCTGCAACCATACACAGAAAAAGTTCCAGGATTGGCAAAAAATAAATAAATAAAAAGGAAAAACAAAAACAACAAACCAAGGGGCTAGGAATGTGGCTTAGTGAGAAAATGCTTGCCTAGCATGCATTCCTCAGTACCACATAAACAAAAAAGACCAGAAGTGGCACTGAGGCTCACGTGAAAGAGTGCTAGCCTTGAGCACAGGAGTCTCAGAGACAGTGCCCAAGCCCTGAGTTCAAGTCCCAGGTGTGGCAAAAAATAAAGAGCACACAATACCATCTGAGCTCAGACCCATCATAGCCCATGTTCCAGCAGGACATCAAGAAAGCCACAAGTCCAAAGAGCTAGAAGAACCGGAAAAGAACTAGAACAACCAGAAACTTCAACAACTAGCTGGAATCTTGGGTACTCAGGAGGCTGAGCTCTGAGGATCATGGTTCAAGGCCAGCCTGGGCACTAAAGTCTGTGAGACTCTTATCTCCAGTTAACCACCAGAAAACCAACGTGGTGGTGTGGCTCTAGTAGAAGAGTGCTAGCCTTGAGTCGAAGAACAGAGAGACAGTGTCCAAGCCCACGATCGACCCAAAAAACCCAAAACAAAACAACAAATCAAAAACAAACAACAACAAAAAAAAGGAACTGAACCCAGAAGACCACAACTGTCCAAAGGGACCTATGACAGCCCCTAGGGACACACCCTCCTCACAACGTCAGCATCCTGTGAGTGGGGATATATTCCACACGAAAGCCAGGCCTGCAGGCAGCCAACAGTGACAAACAGCCACGAGCCGGGGAATTGGGGCCGTGCCCACTTTGAGGAGTTCTTCCTGGCATGGAGCTGCTTTTCTCTGTCCTGACAGCCAGCCTTCTCTCCAGCCACATGGGAGAGCCCAGACTTGTAGGCTCACATTCCACAACACGCCTGCTCACAGGGAGCAGGGCGACATCATTGCCCTCACCACTCACTGCTGGGGCCCACCCTGCCTGCCGTGGGCCTGGCCTCTCTCACCTCGCCCTGGCGCCTTGTCCTCGGAGAGGGGCTGAAGAAGTTGTGCAGGACAGAAAGTTCCGTGCTGAAGAGCGCACTCTCCTTCTCCAAGATGTACTGCTTTAGCAGTGGGGAGACTTCGTCGCCAAAGAGTGCCTGGTTGTCCTGCCAGATCTGCCGCTTCACCTCTACAGCACATGCTCGGTACAACTCCTTGTCTGCCATGACCAGCTTCAGCTTCTTCTCAGGTACCTACAGGACCCATGCCACGCTCCCCTGCAAGTGCCTGTGTTTCCAAATCTCCCTCGTGGAAAGCCATGCAGCCTTCACTGCGCACAGAGACAGCCTCAACCCAGAACCCAGCCCCCCACAGGGGCACTCTCCCCCAAGTCTCCCAAGCCCCAGAAGGTCTAGGCAAGACAGGCTGCACACCCAGAGCACTTTCCCAGAGAGACCCACACGCCAAACTCAAGACTCAGTTTCTACCCGGCTGGCCTGGGAGAAGCCTGTGGTCCGGAGACGGCACCACCAAGTAGCTAGCACTGGGGGGCAAGCTCATCAGACCTCCCAGGACTAGGCAGCCCCCTGCTTAAACCAAGGGCATGGTCTGGTTTCTGCCAATCAAGGGCACGCTTCCTGTGAGGCCTCCCCGGGGCTCACCTTGGGCAGATGCTTCATGACACACATCACCACTGGCTGCAGGGATGGCATCTTGACCAGAGAAAAGCTCTTCTCTAACAGGTCCTCCAGCTTCTTGTACCTGGGGAAATGCACAGGCCTCCACATGCAGAATACATGCAAATACAGCTGCCAGCTGCCTCTACGAGAACAACTGTGCAGCCGAAGGAGCTACAGATGCTGCCCTGCCAACACCAAGGCTAATGGTGGCTGTTCCATTAGCCAGGCACCAGGGGCTCAGGCCTGTAATGCTAGTCACTCACTCAAGACACCAAGGTCTGGAAGATCACGGTTCTCAGCCAGCCCACACAGAAAACCCCAGGCTAAGAGGGGTGGGAGCCTGGCCTACTGGTAGAGTGCCTGCCTGGCATGCATAAAGACCTGGATCCGATTCCTCGGTACCACCCACATAGACAAAGCTGGAAGCGGTGCTGAGGCTCAAGGGGTAGAGCTCTAGCCTTGAGAAAGTCCAAGGACAATGCTCAGGCCCTGAGCTCAAACCCAGGACTGAGAGGAGGAGGAGGAGGAGGAGGAGGAGGAGAAGGAGGAGGGGGAGGAGGAGGGGGAGGAGGAGGGGGAGGAGGAGGAGGGGGAGGAGGAGGACCCCAGACTCCAGCATCCAGCAAAAGGTAGGGCTGGAGGTGGGTTTGAGTGGTAGAGCACCATGCATCAGCCAGCCAGCAAGGCCTTGAATCCCAGCCCAGCACCGTCCCAACGGGGGACAAGGAGTGTCCCTGGGGAAAACGGACCTTTCATCGGCCTTCCCCTCCGAGGCGATGGCCGACACTCGCTCCAGGAGTTTGTCCCGCAGCTCGTCGAACACCGACTGGTGGAACTCCAGGCGCGGCGTCCCGTGCAGGTCCAGGAAGGGCAGGGCCGACTGCAGGGAGGGCAGGAGGACGCCGTTCTCCGTCTGAGGAGGCAGGGGGTCAGCACGAGCGGGTCGTGCCCGCCGGGCACCCGGGCGCCGCGGGCCGGGGCCGGGGCCCACCTGGAACTGCTCGATGGCCTTGAGGGGCTCCGTGCAGTTGGTCAGGGTCTCCTTCAGGTCCTCGCCGTTGGCCACGCCCAGGTCCTGCAGCCCCGCGAACATGGCCGACGCCCCGGCCGCCGGCCTGCCGGGCGCCCCATCGCCCCCGCGCTCCCCCGGCGCCCCCGAGGACGCCGCAGGTACCCCCGAAGCCCGCTCCCCCGGCCCTCGGGGGCCGCCCGCGCCCCGCTCCCCCGCGGCCTCCAGCTCGACCACGTCGCGCTCCCCAGCGGCTCACTGGCCCGCCCCGCCCACTTCCGTCGGCGCGCCAATCTGCCCCCGGAAACGCCGGACGCACGGGCGGGGCGGGGCCCGAAGACGCACGGAAGGGGCGGGGCCCGAGGACGCACGGGAGGGGCGGGGCCCGAAGACGCACGGGAGGGGCGGGGCGGGGCGGGGCCCGAGGACGCATGGGGCGGGGGACGGGGCCGAGGACGCACGGGAGGGGCGGGGCCCGAAGACTCACGGGAGGGGCGGGGCGGGGCGGGGCGGGGCCCGAGGACGCTCGAGTGAGGCGGGGCGGGGCCCGAGGACGCACGGGCGGGGCGGGGCGGGGCGGGGCCCGAGGACGCTCGAGCGAGGCGGGGCGGGGCCCGAGGACGCTCGAGCTAGGCGGGGCGGGGCCCGAGGACGCAAGGACGGGGCGGGGTGGGGCGGGGCCCGAGGACGCATGGGGGCAGGGGGCGGGGGCCCGGGGGACGCACGGGCAGGGCGGGAGCGGGGCCCGAGGACGCACGGGCGGGGCGGGGGTCGGGGCCCGAGACGCACAGGCGGGGCGGGGCGAGACCCGAGGACGCACGGGCGGGGCGGGGCCCGAGGACGCTCGAGCGAGGCGGGGCGGGGCCCGAGGACGCACGGGCGGGGCGGGGCAGGACCCGAGGACGCACGGGCGAGGCGGGGCGGGGCCCGAGGACGCTCGAGCGAGGCGGGGCGGGGCCCGAGGACGCACGGGCGGGGCGGGGCGGGGCGGGGCCCGAGGACGCTCGAGTGAGGTGGGGCGGGGCCCGAGGACGCACGGGCGGGGCGGGGCGGGGCGGGGCGGGGCCCGAGGACGCTCGAGTGAGGCGGGGCGGGGCCCGAGGACGCACGGGCGGGGCGGGGCGGGGCGGGGCCCGAGGACGCACGGGCGGGGCGGGGCGGGGCGGGGCCCGAGGACGCTCGAGCGAGGCGGGGCGGGGCGGGCGCGGCGAGCCGTGGAGCCCCCGCGACGGCCTCGGGACAGGCTGCCCCGAGCGGTGTGCGTTTCCACTCACGGCCGCGGCCGCCGGCTCTTCCGGGGGACTCCCGGGCCCCGCCGCAGCCCCCGGCGGGAGACGAGGCGGGGCGGCCTGGGCGGCCCCTCCTCCGCCGGCGCCCCTGCTTCCCCGGGCCTGCGCCTGCCCGGCCCGCCCGCCGGCTCCGCGCCGGCGTCCCCTCGGCGCGCCCCGGCCCCCGATCCCCGAGTCCCTTCCTTTGCTGCCGGCGCCTCCTGCGCCTCCGCCCTGGCTACTCCGGAGGCTGAGGTCCGAGGATCCGGGGTCCAAGCCAGCCCGGGCACAGAGGACCGGAGACCCCATCTGCACGGAACGTAGAGGACAGGACGGGGGCTGTGGCTCCGGAGGGGCGCTCGGGACAGCGCGCAGGCCACCCGCCGAGAAGCGGCCCTGGGCCGCCTTCTCCAGGACCTGCAGGCCGCCCGGCGCGAGGCGCAGTGGCCCCCGGGGCCCGGCCTTGGGCTCTGCCGGTGAAGCCAGCGCCGGCGGGGGCAGCGGCTGCAGCCTCTGCAGGCTGGGCTGTGCGCCCGGCGCGGGGGCGAGGCCGCTGGGGAAGGGGGACTGACATTGCTGGCTGAGATGAGTCGGCAGGTGGTCAGGTCCGTGCCGGCCTCCGTGTCAGCTGACGGGCCAGGCCTGGAAATGCCTTTGGCTGTGGTTCTCAGGTACCGCTGGTAAAACCGGGCTGGAGCCTCAAGACCCCGGGCCTCTTCCTAAGGAGAAGCCTACCTCCATGTCCGTGTAGGGAGCCCCCAGGTCCTTCGAACCTCCTGTCCCGGAGCAAGAAGCTCAGGGTCAGCGCTCGGGTGCCACCCCATCCACACTGGAGGAGAGAGCATACAGGGAGGGGACGGGGAATCCTGGAGTCCAGAGACGCGCAGGCCACACCTTGAGGACAGCTCTCTGGTGAGAGGTGGGCAGTCAGGCGCACCACGGAGCTCAGAAGAACCAACTGCGTCTCTATATAGCAAGGGGGTGGGCAGATGGGGGCTCTGAGTTGGGCTCTACTTGTCCACAGTCCACAGACGGGTCCACGGGCTGGGAGGGTAAGTCAGGGGTGCCCAGAGGGCTGGAAGGCCAGACTGGGGGGGGTGTTTCCAAGCTCCAGAGGAAGGCCCGGGAGAGCCCCAGGGAAAAGCCAGCATGCCAGGTGTCCCTGCCCCGGCCAGCGGGCCTAGAGTGTGCAGAAGGGGCCTGTGTCGTGGCGCTTGGGCCGGCGCACCCCCTGGATGATGACCCCGGGGGCCGAGGGGAAGCGCAAGTTGTAGCAGTCTTCCACATAGTAGGTCCCAGGGCCGGGAGTTCGTGCTGCAGGGAGGATGGGGAGCAAGGGCTAGGACCCCGTCCAGGTGTGCCCCAGCACCCCACCACCCTACCCGCGCAGGCCAGCCTGCCCGCCGCCCCCAGAGCGCCTCACAGGAGTGGATCCAGGAGGCATTCCAGGGGGAGCGGCTCATGGAGTAGGCTGGGGAGCGCCAGCTCTGCAGGCGGTACCCAGGAAGGACGTCGTAGGTGTTGGGGCTGGGGCGCTTCTCCCCAGGGGGCTGCGGAGGGTCCTGGAGTGGGGGGTGGACACGGGCATGCCTGGCCCGGGTCCAGCCAGGATGGGACTGGCCCTCAGATGCCCTGGAGGCAGAGGATCCAAAGCTGAAGGCCGGCCGTGTGGTTGGCGCGTACTGGGCGGGTGATGGCCACTGAGGAAGCAGGAAGGAGAGGTCGCGTGACCCTGCTCCCCAGCGCTGGCACCCCCACCCTAGGTCACCAGGCCCCGGCTCTCCCTCCCTGGTCCTCCAGACCTGGCCACCTACCCCTGGCCGATGGCTCCCCTGGTTCAACAGCCCCGTCCCTCGTCCCTCTGTCTGGCCCCCACAGGACCGGTGGGCGCAGGGCCCCTACCTTTTGCTCTCTATTGAAGTCAGCCTTCTGAGTGAAAGGGCTTTCACTCTGGAACCACAAGGTCTGCCAGGCCCTGCGGCCACCGCCCTCTGTCAAGTGGGGAGGGTGTCAGGGAGAGTTCCCCCCCTCAGGGGGCAGGCCAGGCCCGGGAAGAGACACACACCTCGGCTGGGGTACTTGAGGCCGAAGGTGTAGTGGGGGTGCGGGGAGGACTCGCGCACGGAAGCGTCCGGAACCTCGTACTTGGTGGGGCCGGGAACGTCCACATCGGTCAAGATGGGGGGCCGCTGCTCCAGCACTGGCGCGGGGAGGCAAGTGTGGGACCTGGGCTCCTCCTGCAGGCTGTTCCCCACCCTGCCTTCCCCAGAGGGGCCGGGGCCCAGGACCCCCACTCACACAGCTCCCTCAGGGTCCCAGCACAGCACGCCTCGGGGGGACACACTTGAAGCTTGGGCAGGGTCCGGGTGCAGATGGGCTTGCACTCCTGGGAGGGGCACACCAGCAGCCTGGGTTGGGCCGGGGCCCTCGGGGCCCTCTTGGTCTTCAGAAGCCACATCCCAGGTTCGTCCTGGTCCTCTTCCCTGTTCCTCCACAGCACCACAGCCTCAGGCCTGGAAGAGGCAGAAGCCAAGGCTCACCCAGCCCCCTGGCCACTGTGCCCCCCACGGTCTGCCCACCCGCCCCTCTGGAGTTACTCCGAGGGATGAGGGCTGGTCTGCCTCAGGGGGCCATGGTTCCAGTGTCGCCCTTCATTGATGTAAAAATTAGCCAGAAATTTCACAGTCTTCTGGTCAAAATCCATCCTAACTTCTGTTCTCTTTCTCAGAGGTACGAGGGGCTCTATGACCTCACTGCCTTCTCAGCCCCACACCCTCTGTTGCTGGGAGCTCCCTAGGGAAGGACCATTGTCCAGCCCAGAAGGGGCTGGCCCCTCCCCCACCTGCTGGGTGGCCACTGTGGCCAGCTTGGCAAAGAGGACCCATAACTGGTCCAGGAACTCCTGACCCAGCTTCCCGTGCGCCCTTGCCAGCCTTCCTTTTCCTAACCCTCCCCTTCTCCTCACTGTGGGTCCTGCTGGGGGCTGAACTGCACTGGAGCAGGTTTGAGGGAAGGTGGCAGGACCCCCGTGAGCCTGTGCCAACTCCTCTAGGGTACGCAGGTGTGCAGGGAGAGGCAGGGTGGGGAGGGGGGCCGAGGAGGAGAGCTGCCCAGCTCAGGCCTGGTTTCTGCCTGGACTGGGCATGAGACCCTGTCCTCTACCTGGGACATGGAGTCCAGGAGGTCACGATGCCTTGCAGATGGACTGAACTGTCTAGCTGAGGCACATGGAAATAATGTGGGCGAGGATGCAGACACACTGGGCACTGAGATCCTTGCAGAGAGACCTCCAGTACAGGCTGGGCTAGTAACCCAGCCCTGAACTTAGCCCCATACTCCCAGGCAGGATCTGGTCAGGAATACCTCATCTACAGAGCCTTCACCGCGACAGACCTTCCTCTCTGGGTCCCTCCTACCCAGCCCAGGCTGGCATAGTGAGACCCTCTGGATGGGTGGACCGGTGATGGACATGTGAGAAAACGCACATCTAATCTGGGTGAGTGGTTCACAAGGCGACCTCCCCCCACCCTTGTGTAATGTTCTCTGAGATCTGGTTGACAGTGGAAACTTGACTGGTATGAAAGGCTTTGTTGCCATGTAGGTTAGCTCTGTCTGTAATAAACACTGCTGTGGTGAATGACAACCACACATGCCTCTCTGGCTCTGCATCAGAGAACTCCTTGAGAGTAGACTCCAGAGGGTGGAATCCTGTCTTGTTAGGACTTGATCTGTAGTAACAAACTGTGCTCCAATCATCCCAGCATTGCACATTAGTAATTGCTGTTCAAGTGCTGTGTGTGTGTGTGTGTGTGTCCTGTTAGAGTGCGTGCTCCCTGAGCTTTTTGTGTTCAAGGCTGGTACATTATCACCTAAGCTACATCTAACTTCCACCTTTTGGGTGGTTAGTCTCACAGGCTTTCCGACTCCAGACTGGTTTCAAACTGCAATCCTCAGACCTCAGCTTCTTGAGTAGCTAGGATAACAATGTGACCCCTGCTATTTTTTTGGGGTGGGGTCATGGGGCTTGAGCTCAGCCGCAGTGCTGTTGCTGACTCCTCAGCTGAAGGTTACCGCCCTACCCCCCTGGGCCTGGGCGCCATCCCTGGTCCACCTTACTCTGGAGCCAAGCCCACTTCCCATTTTCTAGAGGTCTCAGGTTCCTTTGTGCCCTGGCTGGCTTTAACCTTGATCCTCAGACTTCAGCCTCCTGAGTAGCTAGGATGACAGGCGTGAGCCACTGCACCCAGCTAGCACTTTTTTTTTTTTTTTTTAAAGAAAAGATTCTTGGCCAGGCGCTTGGCCTAGTGGTAGAGGGCTTGCCTAGCATGCACAAAGACCGGAGTTCTTCGATTCCTCGGTACCACATACATAGCAAAAAGCCGAAGTGGTGCTGAGGCTCAAGTGGTAGAGCTCTAGCCTTCAGCAAAAGAAGCTCAGGAACAGTGCCTAGGCCCTGAGTTCCAGCCCAAGACTGGGGAAAAAAAGTTAGCATTTTCATTGTAATGTTGGGTGGTTCACTTTTCATATTTGGTTTTATGATAATGTTATATGTTGATATCATATCTATTTATAACAGTTTTTCCAGTTTGTAGTTTGCAGACCTTACACCTTGGTATCAGAGTGTGTGTGTGTGTGTGTGTTGGCTTAGGCACTGTCCTGGAGGGGTTTTTATTTGCCTAAGACTAGTGCTCACATCCAGTCACTGGTGGCTGACGCCTATAATCATAACTACTCAGGAGGCTAAGATCTGAGGATCACGGTTCAAAGCCAGTCCAGGCACTAAAGACAGTGAGACTCTTACCTCCAATTAGCCACTAGAAAACTGGAAGTGGCGCTGTGGCTCCAGGGGTAGGACAATAGCTTTGAGCTGAAGAGCTCAGGAACAGTGCCCAGGCCCAGAGTTCAAGCCCCATGGCACAGAAAAATAAATAAATAAGTAAATAAAAAGATCTCAGAGACCGCACTCAGGCCCTGACAAGCCCCACAACTAACAAAAGAAAAGTCTGAAACTTTCCTGCTCCAGCTGGCTTCCAAGCTGCTGTCCTCAGATCTCAGCATCCTGAGCAGCTAAGATTACAGGTTTGAGCCACTGGTGTCAGCATCAGAATTGGTTTTTGTTTGTTTGTTTTGGTTGTGGGGCCTGAACTTGGCCCCACTTCCTGCTTTCTAGTGGTTAATTGGAGATGAGTCTCAGGTCAGGCTGGAGGTTTGGCCTAGTGGTAGAGTGCTTGCCTAACATGCACAAAGACCCGGGGGTCCGATTCCTCAGTACCACATACATAGAAAAAAATGCCAGAAGTGGTACTGTCGCTCAAATGGTGCTGTGGCTCAAATGGTAGAGCTGTAGCCTTGAGAAAACCCAACGACAAAGCTCAGGCCCTCAGTGGCAAAAAAAAAAAAAAAAAGTCTCAGGTCCTTTTATGTCAAGCTGGCTTTGAACTGTGATCCTCAGATCTCAGCCTCCTTAGTAGCTAGGATTACAGGCGTGAGCCACCACACCTTGTGGTTAAAAAGCTCTTCCTGCACCAAAAAGCAAAATTAGGATTTAATATAGGAAACAACAACAGGCTCTTGTTGGAGAATCCACTCAGCTCTCCAGCCAAGACCCACCCTCCAGACTCAGCCCTGAAGAAGAGGGTGCTACCTTGGTGGGGGAGAAGGCGGAACTCTCTCAACCTGGGGTGGGGTCCTGACCTCCAAGGACAGTGCCCCTGCCTCAGTCTTTCTTTGGAGCTCTGGAATTGAGGCTTCCTTTGAGGCCCACCTACCTTTCCAAGACACCTTTCTAGCTCGGCCCCCGTTCCTAGCCCGGTGGCCCACCTGTGGGATGGGAGCACTTGCAGACAGGGACAGGGCTGGCCCACACTGCTGGTTCCCCGTTCACAGAGGTTTCCAGGTGACAGGACTCCTCCAGGCAGGACACAGAAGAGGCTGAGTCAGCCAGGCCGGAGTCGTGACAAATGACAGCTACTCAGAAACACAACCTCTTCACACCAGAACCTCACTATATTCCCGGGTAAGGCCACAACCTGAAAGGAGGCTGGGGCAGGAATGCAGGGTAGACAGCAGGAGTGTACTGTAACCTGGACTGGAAGGCTGAGGCCCAGGCTAAAGGCCTGCAGCAAAAGTCCCACCACTCAGCGCAGCTGGGATTCGGGCCCTGGGACTGGAGAACTCTATGACAGGAAAGTTCTGAGCTGAAGGCTGCAGAAGAGGCTCCAGCTTCACCCCTCCCTGCTGGACTCTAACTGGCACAGATGCCCAGAACCTCATCACAAGCCACACAGCTGATAGAGACTGGCTGCCTGCGTGCCTGGCACCCTCCACACAGGATAATTTAAGCTGCCTCATGAAGAAGCCTCCTCCAGTTAAAACATTAACTGAAAAACCAAACCCAGTACCTGGAGAGTGGGGGGATTATGACCCAGTGGTAGTGTTTGCCCGCCACGTCAGAGGTCCGAGGTCCTGAGTTTGATAAATGAGTAAAAAGGTAAAAATGAAAACTGTTCTACAGGATGTAAATATGTGGGTGCCTAAGTGAAGCAATGGGCACATGGAGTGGGGGATGGCTTCCCACACCCTCACCCTCACCTCCCGTAATGTCACTTCTGGACAAGGGGACATAGCTGACACACAGATACTCTCAGCCTCACTCAGTTTTTATTGTTGCTGTTGTTTTGTTTTTTGTGGGTCAAGGGGCTTGAATTTGGCCTGGGTGCTGTCCCTGAGCTCTTCAGCTCAAGGCTCCCACCCTACCCCTGGAGCCACAGCACCACTTCCTATTTTCTAGAGAGTAATTGGAGATGAGTCTCACTGTCTGCAGTGTCCAGGCTGGCTTGAACCGTGTGTGTGCCAGTTCCTGGGCTTACACACTGCCTGTGCTCCCTGAGCTGTTTCCCTCAAAGTTGGCCCTGTACCACGTTTGACATTTTGGTAGTTAAATGGAC
Source organism: Megascapheus bottae (assembly GCF_031878675.1). Taxonomy (NCBI): domain Eukaryota; kingdom Metazoa; phylum Chordata; class Mammalia; order Rodentia; family Geomyidae; genus Megascapheus; species Megascapheus bottae. The sequence goes on along the minus strand of NC_143511.1, from coordinate 90,436,779 downwards.
ATAATTGCCTTATGGCCTTTCCTACCCTGGTTGGCTTCCAACCGTGGTCCTCAGATCTTGGCCTCCTGAATAGGCAGGGTTACAGGAGTGTGCAACCAGCACTGTTTTACTTACTTAGCATGTTTGCGGCCCTTGGTTCGATTCACAGCACCGCACACAGCAATCTGACCAGGCATGCTAGTGCACATCTGTAGTCTAACCAGTTTGGGAGCCGGGGCAGAATGGCCCCTGAGAAGAAAATTAAACAGTCCCTCCTGGATGCAGGCCTCAGCAGCACTGCACCCTCCCTGCCCACACCCGCTCTGCTTCCTGTGCAGCCTTCCAAGCCGAGCCCTCCTCCCCCTTCTACCCACTCTTAGATCCCGGCTTTCTGGGTAGCAGAAATCCAAGCCACACCCATCCCATACCTGCTGCAACTGCTTTCCTGTTTTGCCAGCCCTGCGCCCGCCCCTCTCTCCACACATGTGCTCTTGCTTCCAGGGGCAGCGCACAGCTCTCCATTTGCCTTGTCATTGGAGTGAGGGGTAAAGGAGGGCTGGGTGGTGGGTGGTGGGTGGAGTATCTGATGGCGGTAAGGATGGTAGCACTCGCCTCTAGGCCTGGCCTAGTCCTAGCATTTGCCACCTTGAGCCCCAGAGCCTGGAAGGCAGGTGCTCTACTTCCCCCAGGTCACAGGTGAGCAGAGGTGGAGTGTTAGACAGGCAGGGCTGGCACCTTGCTGGCAGACCTTGCCCAGCCTGGGGGCTGTCCTTGCCCCTCTCTCCACAGCTATGCCGGCTTCTACCCTCAACTGCGATACCAGGTGGGAAACACCTATGGCCGCACCACAGCACAGCTGCTCACAGACCCCACTGTGCACAAGAGCCCCTGCTCCGTGCTGTCCCCCATGTCCAAGCCCAAGTTCATCGAGGACTTCAGCAAGCCCAAGGCCCCCTGGATCCCCTGCCGGTACTCTGGTAAAGGCCAGCCTCCTCCCGGCTCTGCCCACTCCTGGCCACGCCCTTCTCTTCACAAGGCTCACTGAGTGCCCTGTCTGAATAGGTCAGAAGCCCCACAGGAACACGGAGGCCCTGGGCCAGCTCCCAGTCCCGGAGGCGGAAGCCCAGGGACAACCAGCGGTAGAGGACGTAACCAAACAGGCTCCGATGCCTGCAGACTTCATGCCGTACCCTCCCTACCCACCCTGCCCACCGGGCAGGAAGGGAGACTCTGGAGACTTGGGACACCCAGGCCTGAGGCTGGCCTATGGGGAAGAGGCCTGGAAGAGTCCCATCCCCGTCCATGAGAGCCCCGGCCGGTACCAGGTAACAGGGCATGCACTGGCTGGCACTGGGCTTCACCTTGCCCGGACCCAGGGGTCGCCGGGTGGGTGACCTGCTCCTTCATTCCAGCTGTACCATGGAGGAAAAGAGGAGTGTCCACCCTCACCCTCCCAGCAGGAGACACTGGATGTGGGAAGGTTCCAGCGGTTGCCCCAGCTGGAACACTCCAACCTCATCCAGCGAAAGGCCATCTCAGGTGAGTGCTTGTAGACAAGCTGTTCCCCGAGGTTCAGGGATGGTGGTGAGAATGGAGGGCCAAGAGCTGACAGCAGCACCGCCTTCTGAGGAAAGGCTCCTAAATCTCTCCTCCCTCACCGCCTGTGGAGCCCGGCTTCCCTCAGGAGGTGATCCCCTATTCTCATTTGGCCCCAGAAGGCAGTGACCAGTTAGGGAAGCAAGAGCTTGGCAGGCTGCCTCGACGGGAAACAAGTAGGTATGCCCAGGGGGGACGTCAAGGGGGCGGGGTGCTCCTGACTCCAGCCCGCCCCCAGGGTATGCTGGCTTCGTCCCCCGGTTCGCCTGGGTGATGGGGACAAATTACCGCGATGGAGTCACACAGGCTATGGACGAGTTTGATAAGAACCAGGTAGGAAAGCACCTTTCCCAGTCTGCTCCCTGGTCCACACGGCCAATCTCCCCCTCCCTCAAGGGAGCCACGAGGCCAGCCTCTTATCTCAAGGAAAGCACTCTGCAGGGCTCAGAGCGTGCCCACAGGCCTGGGTCCCCTGCTCTACTTTGCTGTGGGGTGACGTCCACTCTCCAGTCCACTTTGCTTGGGGTTCCCCGAGGGGAGGGTGGCCTGTCACGTGTCCTCTCGCCAGTTCCTCTTCAGGAATCCAGTGTGCGGGCTGGGTGAGAGGCTACCCAAGAGCCACTGGCCCAACACCACCATCTACAGGAGCCAGGGCCTCATCCCCTTCTACATGGGCTTCATCCCCTGTGAGTGCCACCCTGGGGAGAGCAGGGGGGCAGCCCTGCCAGGGGCCCCAGGCAGCCATAAGCCCTAGAGAGGCCTTTAGGATAGGCCTTTAGGGTAGGGCTGTCTCCACCCTGCCCTTCAAGTGGGGGGTGGAGGGGGAAGAAGGGGACAAGAGAGCAGGTGGCTCTTCCAGCTGCCTATCTCTTGGCCCCCTGGCTCCACAAGTCCAGGTGTGCTCTCCGGGTACAGATGACCTAGACAGGCTAAAGACCCCCAGGCCAGCGGGGTGCTCTGCCCTTCCAAACCTCCCAGGCCTGTGGGGTGCTCTGCCCTCCCAAACCTCACGGTGCCCAGGCTCGGGGGTTTCCTTTGGCGGCCCTGGGATCATGGCAGGACAGCACAGCTCACATCTTGTTTCCTGCAGCCATGCAGGACAACTATGCACTGACATTTGGCAACAGCACACGGAAGGCCTATCAAAAGGAACTGGAGCGACAAAGCCACGCACTATGAAAATGCTTTAATGGTGTCTGTACAACACATGATGTCAAGACAGAACAGCAAGAGTACAGTGGACAGGCTAGCAGACAGGCTGTGAATGAATAAAGAGTTCACACTGCTCCCACGCGTTAGCTCTAAGCCACCTCCTCCTCTGCCTCCTCCTCAAACTCGCCCTCCTCCTCAGCCGTGGCGTCCTGGTACTGCTGGTACTCAGACACCAGGTCGTTCATGTTGCTCTCCGCCTCTGTGAACTCCATCTCGTCCATGCCCTCGCCGGTGTACCAGTGCAGGAAGGCCTTGCGCCGGAACATGGCTGTGAACTGCTCCGAGATGCGCTTGAACAGCTCCTGGATGGCGGTGCTGTTGCCGATAAAGGTGGCAGACATTTTTAGCCCTCGAGGTGGAATGTCACAGACAGCTGTCTTCACGTTGTTGGGGATCCACTCAACAAAGTAGCTGCTGTTCTTGTTCTGCACGTTGAGCATCTGTTCGTCCACCTCCTTCATGGACATGCGGCCCCTGAACACGGCGGCCACCGTCAGGTAGCGGCCGTGGCGGGGGTCGCAGGCAGCCATCATGTTCTTGGCATCAAACATCTGCTGGGTGAGCTCGGGCACCGTCAGGGCCCGGTACTGCTGGCTGCCCCGGCTGGTCAGGGGCGCAAAACCAGGCATGAAGAAGTGCAGGCGGGGGAAGGGCACCATGTTCACAGCCAGCTTCCGCAGGTCAGCGTTGAGCTGGCCAGGGAATCGCAGGCAAGTGGTGACCCCACTCATGGTGGCAGACACCAAGTGGTTCAGGTCGCCGTAGGTGGGTGTGGTCAGCTTTAGGGTTCGGAAGCAAATGTCATAGAGGGCTTCATTATCAATGCAATAGGTCTCATCTGTGTTCTCCACCAGCTGGTGGACGGAGAGGGTGGCGTTGTAGGGCTCCACCACCGTGTCCGACACCTTGGGGGAGGGCACCACACTGAAGGTGTTCATGATACGGTCTGGGTACTCCTCCCGGATCTTGCTGATGAGGAGGGTACCCATGCCAGACCCAGTCCCCCCGCCCAGGGAGTGGGTCAGCTGGAAACCCTGGAGGCAATCACAGCTCTCTGCCTCCTTCCTCACAACATCCAGCACTGAGTCAACCAGCTCCGCGCCTTCCGTGTAGTGCCCCTTGGCCCAGTTGTTCCCGGCACCGCTCTGGCCTAGGAGAGAGGGGATCTATCTGGTCACAGGCAACACGGGCCACACGTTCCCAGGGAGACCCCCAGAGCAGAGCTAAAAGCAGCCCCAGAGTGAGTCCAGAGCAACCCGCCTACCACAAGGTAAAGCAGCAGCGACCAGAGCTAGGACAAGCCCTCCCCCACCGCAGCCTTCCAATTTCCAAGGCCAGCAGGCCACCTCCGGCCTGCACTGCCAAGAGATTACATCTATCCGCTCTCAGCCCGTGGGGAGACAGCTGAGCCTCTCACTTAAAGCCTCTTTCGACCGGGAGCGCGTCCGCGGGCTCAGGGGGTTTTGTGGGCGGCAGTGACCTTGGGCAGCCCCTTGACCTTTGAGCCTGGGGAGTGGCCGGCCCCGCCCAGCCAGCACCTACCGAAAACGAAGTTGTCGGGCCTGAAGATCTGTCCGAAGGGCCCCGAGCGCACCGAGTCCATGGTGCCCGGCTCCAGATCCACCAGCACGGCGCGGGGAACGTACTTGCCCCCTACGGAGGACGGGGAAGAGTCGGCAAAGGGGGCGGCCGGCAGCGGGGGCCGGCGCGGGGCGCGGGAGGGGCCGGCCGGGCTTACCGGTGGCCTCGTTGTAGTACACGTTGATGCGCTCCAGCTGAAGGTCGCTGTCCCCGTGGTACGTGCCGGTGGGGTCGATGCCATGCTCGTCGCTGATCACCTCCCAGAACTGCGGGGCGCGAGCTGAGTCAGCGCGGCCGGTGCGCCCGGCGCCCCGCCCCGGATGGGCGCGGCGGAGCCCGCCCGCCGTCCGTCCCTCCCTCCCCCGGCCTCCCCGCCGCTCGAGTCCCGGCACCGGGCTCCCACGACCCCGCACCCGCCCGCGGCCCAGCCAGGCTGCGAGCCGGCGCTCGCGTCGCAGTGCGGGGAGCCGGAGCGCCGGCGCCCGGCCAACGCCGCCATCTTCCCCGGCCGCCCGCCTTCCCCGTCCCGCCGGCCCAACCGCCCCGCCGCGGGGCCGAGCTCGCGGCGCCCCCGACGCCCACCTTGGCACCAATCTGGTTTCCGCACTGCCCGGCCTGCAGGTGCACGATCTCCCTCATGGCGTCGGCGGAGCAGGCTGCAGAAGAGACGGGGGCAGAGGAGCAGGCGCGTAGAGTGCTACAACCGACGCTCCGCCGGCGCTTATATACCGCCCTGGCCCGCCTCCGCCGGCCCCGGATTGGGCTGCCGGCGCGACGCCGCCTCTGATTGGCCGGACCCCCATCAATCGAGCCCTCCGGGGCCCGCCTTCCAGCCCCACACACTTGTCATTGGCCAGACCGGGCCCCAGCTCCCCCTATCACGATCCCCGCCCCTGGCGCCGCGGCTCTCAGCCCATTGGATCTTTCAAATGATTGATTTGCCCTCCCATTGGCTGCCTCCCTGGAGACGCCGCCTGGCCGGTGCTATTGGCCGCGCGGATCTGGCGTCCTGGTAACCGCCGCAGCGCGGCGGGACGCGCGAGGGCGGGCGGGGCGGGGGCCGCGGAGGGGGGCGGAGGGGGCGGTGAGAGCCGGGTTCCGGCTCGTCTACCCCGGCCGAGCTGGTTTTCCGGGGCGGCGTCGGGGCGCCAGGGCCTGACGGGCGGTGCGGCACCGACCGGGCCCCGGGCCCCGCAGGTCCTCCGGGCCTGGGTGCGGCGCGCGCTGCGAGCCCTCCACAAACAGCCTTGGTGGCGGCGCCGAGGCCGCCCGGGGTCCGCCCGGGGTCCGCCCGCGGCCCGGGGGACTCGAGGCCGCCCCGCCCCGCGGCCCCCGTGTTGTGGAAACGCGCTGGCTGGGCGCCCGTCGCCTAGGAGCCGCGGCCCCGGGAGCGGGACGCCGCCTGGAGACGGCGGGGCCGGGAGGGGCCCGCGCGGCTGAGCGGGGAGACGCTCCGCGGAGGCCGGGCTGGCGGCGTGAGCCTCGGCCTCCCCGCTCGGCCTGGCCCCCCCCCCCCCCGCCTGCCCCGCTCGGCCTGCCCCCCCCCCCCCGCCTGCCCCGCTCGGCCTGCCCCCCCCCCCCGCCTGCCCCGCTCGGCCTGCCCCCCCCCGCCTGCCCCGCTCGGCCTGCCCCCCCCCCCCCCGCCTGCCTCGCTCGGCCGGCCCCGCCCCCCGCCTGCCTTCCTGCCCTCCTTCCCCCGCAGGGCCCCGGCGGTCTCCGCGGAGTCCCGAGGTGGCCCCAGGCCGCTGCGCACTACCTGCAGCCCCGAGCTCCGGGCCCGGCACGGTCCCGGGCCGTCTGGAGGCCCGAACCCGGCTCCGCCTGTGGCTCGTTCTGTGGAACCCGGGGTTCGCGCGCGCTAGGCACAGAAAGCCCTGCCGGGCCTGCGGGGCCCGGGGTCCTGGCCTGCGCAGGGACGGCTCCACAGTGCAGGCTGCGCCGTCCCGAGGGAAGAGCGGCCACCAAAGGCTCCGAAGGTGGCCAGGTCCCCCGGGCGCCCCGAAAGAGCCCCAGGCCTGCCGGGCCGGGAAGGAGAGCGCTCGGGCCCCCCTCTGCCAGGCCCGGCGTCCCGCCGAGGGCTCCTCCTCCCCTGGATGGGGACTGGCTCCGAAGGCCTCAGCCAGGCTCCGGGACCGCGCCCTTCCCGGAGCCGCACAGCCCAGCGTGGAAGCCTGGGGGCCGCTGCACACAGGGCCGCGCTCTCATCAGGGCCACCGCCCGCCGTCCTCAGCCCTCTCGTTCGTCTTAGTTGATGACTGATCGTGGAGTGGGGCCTGGCGGGTCCCTACTTTTGAGTGTCTAAGGTCAGACCTCGAAATGAAGCGAGCCGGCACGCACCGCCTTGGGCCGGAGTCCTCCCGGCCCGGCTGCGGGTCTCTCTGTTTTGCTAGTCCCACCCTGTATTTCAGGAATCCGGTTCGCTGCCGGCAAAAGCCCCCCAGGCGACAGGCGCCTAACCTGGAAACAGGTGAAGACCTCTTCCTGTGGCTTAGCGAGGTTCCCAGGCAGCCCTGCGCCCCCCAGTGCCTCCCTAACCACCGCCACCACCACCCTGTCCAAGTAGTACCTGCCTCAGTCTCTCCGCCCCGCCTCCGCCATGCCTGCCCGTCCTGCGTATCTGGCCTGTTGAGCTCCCTTTCTGCTCTTGGTTTTCTAGTGCCCTCAGGCCTCAGTTTCCTCACGCCCTTGTGGCCCTGCCCCAACCTGAGCGGCACCAGGACACTGAGGTTGGGTCCAAGGAGTCCAGGGTGTGCGCGGGGAAACAAGTCTGGGGGTCCACGAGCTGGCCACGGGGAGCCCTCGTCTGTCCTCACACCCCGACATCTTAGGATGGGGCTTTTCACCAGTTCTGGGGACCCGAGGCGACGGCGGCCATGCTGTGAACTGGGCACTGGGGTCCCACCTAGCTTGCTTGGTTCCTGTAAACCTGCCCTCGACGGGTCGGGGCTCCCCGGCCTGTGCTTCCCGCTCTGAGGGCGCGTGTGGACTGCGCGGGAGGCTCCGTAACCAAGACAAGGCTTGACCTCTTGGAGTGCGGCTTCTGCACCCAGGAGCCGTGAGCAAGGAGGGCGGAGAGGGCCTGGGGACCCGGGGCCCACGAGGGGGCGCTGGGGAGGGGCGGAAGGACAGGCCCGTGGGAAGCGCAGAGCGCGCGGCCCCGCCTCCGGACGCCCGCACGTGTGGCCCCCCGTGAGGTCCCCCGTGACCCTGGGCAGGGGTCCCGCCGCCGGGCTGCCAGGGCGGGCGAAACTGCGGCCCGGGGTCCCCGGGCGGCCGCCCCCCGCGGCTCTGGGCTGGGGCTCAGGAGGCCCGGGGCCCCTAGCACAGCTGGGGCGGAAACAGCCCCGCAGAGCCGCAGGGAGGCCTCCCGCTCCGGTGCCCGTGGCCGCCGGACGCCGCGCCCGCGGAGCCTGGGAGCGGTTGGGCGTCTCCGGGCTGCGGGCCCGGCCTGCCCCGGCCGGCCTCGCGCTTCCCGGGGGCCCTAGAGGCCGGACTCGGTCCTGAGCGCCGCCCTGGGGGCCCCGGCTCAGACGGCGACGCCCAGGGCGGCGGGGGGGGGGGGGGGGGGGCCGGGGCAGCTCTGCAGGGCGGGGGGGAGCAGGGAGGAGTGGGGTGCGGGGCGGGGCGCCGCGGGGGGGAGCAGGGAGGAGTGGGGCGCAGGGGGAGCGGGGCGGGGCGCCGCGGGGGGTGAGCAGGGAGGAGGGGGGAGCGGGGCGGGGCAGCTCTGCAGGGCGGGGGGGAGCAGGGAGGAGTGGGGCGCGGGGGGGGGGGGGAGCGGGGCGGGGCAGCTCTGCAGGGTGGGGCGGGGCGCCGCGGGGGGTGAGCAGGGAGGAGGGGGGAGCGGGGCGGGGCAGCTCTACAGGGCGGGGGGGTGGGGAGCAGGGCGGGGCAGCTCTGCAGGGCGGGCGGGGGGAGCGGGGCGGGGCAGCTCTCCAGGGAGGAGTGGGGCGCGGCGGGAGGAGCAGGGCGGGGCAGCTCTGCAGGGTGGGGGGGGAGCGGGGTGGGGCAGCTCTGCAGGGCGGGGGGGGGGGGGGGGGAGCGGGGCGGGGCAGCTCTGCAGGGCGGGAGGGGGGAGCGGGGCGGGGCAGCTCTGCAGGGCGGGCGGGGGCGGTCGGCTTCCCAGGCCTGGGCCCCAGCGGCTGCCCCGGGTAGGTAGTTTCACCCCACTCCCCGACGGCGGCTGCCCGGCCTGCGCCCCTCCTTGGCCTCCCGCCGGCCCTGGCCAGGGAGAGAACACGCCACTCCGTAACGGCCTCGTTTATTGGAGGCGGGAGGCTCACGGCTCCTCCTGGCTCCCCGGGGCGGGGCATGTGGGGGCGGGGCCGGGGGTGGGAGGGGCCCGGGAGGGCGGGGCCCGGGATCCAGGGGCGGGGCAGGCGCACGGGGGCGGGGAGTGGGCGTGGTCTTGTGTGTGGCGGGGCCGAGGAATGGGAGGGGCCCGGGAGGGCGGGGCAGGCTTGCGGGGGCGGGACCGGGGAGTGGGCGTGGTCCTGGGGCGGGGAATGGGCGGGGCCCGGGCTGGAGGGGCGGGACCGGGGGTGGGCGTGGTCATGTGTGGGGCAGGGCCTGGGCGGGGCTTGCGGCCCCTCACAGCTGGTGGGACGCCAGCACCTCGGGACTGTCTTTGGCCGCAGGCTTCTGGGGGCAGCAGCGGGTCACCAGGCCGTCCCAGGGCTCCAGAGAATGAAGCCATAGGGGCAGCCAGTCCCAGGACCGAAGGCAGGGGTGCAGCCATGAAGGCCGGTGCCGCTGCAGGACGTTAACCAGGACGATGATCAGTGCCAGGGCCACCAGGGGACCCCCCACCGCCGCCAGCACCGGCCCCCCGGCCAGGGAGAGCCCGAAGACTGCCAGGGGCAGCAGCAGGAAGGCCAGCAGCAGATAAGCAATGGCCACCCAGCGATATTGGGCCGTCAGGTCCCCGAAGTGCTTGGCCAGTGCAATGGGCAACCGCAGGCCAGGCACCATGTACCACAGCAGTATGCCAGCCAGGTTGAAGAAGAAGTGGATGAGTGCAACCTGGAGACAAGGGAGATGAGGGGGGGCTTAGGAGCTTGGCCGGACGATGTGCCACGCTCTGACTCCTCCCTATCCCAAGGGAAGGCTCCATGGCTGTGATGGACTGCCTGGGAGATTCAGCCACAACTCTCCCACATGCAGGTCAGAAAGCAGGGACCCTGCAGCATCCGCGCTGTGGGGGGAATGGGTCCTGGCGAGTGGCCGGGGAGAAGGTTGGGAAAGAGGCCAAGGCCACATGTGCAGGAAACACAGGCCCTCCGTGGTGTGGTCTGGAGGGCGCGGGGCAGGCCCCTGCCCAGGGAAGGTCTGGAATGGGGCAGAAACAAGGAGGAGTTGAACAGTGAGGCTCATTGTTTCCTAGGGCCCGCAGAGAGAAGGGGGAGCCAGGGCAGAGGGCTGCTTTAAATGGCCTGCAGCAGTAATGGTCCTGGGGCAAGGCACAAGGCTAGAGGAAGCTGTCTGGAGACAGAATCAAAGTGGACGATGGCCAGGCACTGGTGGCTCAGGGGGCTGAGACCTGAGGATTACAGTTTGAAGCCAGGAAAGACTGTGAGTCTCTTACCTCCAATTAACCACCAGAAAAGCCACAAGTGGAGCTGTGGTTCAAGTGGTAAAACACTGACCTTGAGTGCAAGAGCTCAGGGACTTGGCAAGGCTCTGAGTTTAAGCCCTAGGACACACACACGGGTGGCCTCCACAGGCCATAATGAGCATAGAGACAGGAGTGGAGATTCCTCTAGGGAGGTTGGGGGCTCTGCCACAGGACAGGGCAGAGGGCTGAGGGAAGCCCTGGGCTGTGCTACAAAGGCAGTCTTCAGCAGGAAGAGCAGGGAGCAAGCTGTAGGGCTTGCAGGCTGTAAGCCTGTTTTCCAGGACAGCTTGGGCTATGGCCAGCCTGGGCTATATTGGAAGTAGACGGAGGGCCCTCCACAGGGAAGGAGCCAAGGACAGTACCTGGACTGCAAAGAGCAGCATGTCTGCAGGACTGGCCAGGGCAGCCAACAGAGCTGTAGTGGTGGTGCCAATGTTTGACCCCAGGAAGAGGGGGTACGCACGGTCCAAGGTGATCACTCCGACTCCTAGGGGTCAAGGGGTCACCACAGGGCCCCAGCCCCACCCCCCAGCCCTCTGCCCATCTAGACTCACCCACGAGAGGCACGATAGCTGCTGTGAACACACTGCTGCTCTGGAGCAGGAAGGTCAGGCCGGCACCCACAAGGATGGCCAGGTAGCCACTGAGCCAGCCAAAGGGGAAAGGAAAGTCTGCAAGGCGGGGCTGGGTCATCCCGGGACCCCTGCCCTGCCCACTTCCCAGCCTGGGGTCCCTCCAACCTGCATTGATGACAGTCCTCACGGCCTGTGCTATTCGGCCACGCAGCAGGGAGTTGAGCAGTTTGATGATGAGGACCAGACAGGCACAGAGCACCAGCAGGGAGCCTGCCAGCAGGATGCACCCCACAGCCAGGTCCGTGAGCGCAGAGTTCACAAAGAGATGGCGGCCTGTGGCAAGACAAGGAAGACAGGGCAGTGGTGTCACCTCCGTCTGATGTGGGGTCAGGACAAGGGTGGGGTGTGCAGGTGTAGGGAGGAATAGGGTGGGGTGTGCAGGTGTAGGGGGTCTGGGCCTCACAGGGCAGCTTGTCCTCGGAGAAGGCTGTGCTGTTCCTTTCAAGGCAGCGGCCGGCGCTGTCACACTCGCTGGCCTCCCCCTGATCAGGACGTGGAGAACTCAGGACTGCCTGTGTTCAGACAGAGGCCCGGGGTCCAGGGTGGTGGGCGGTCAGCCCGTCGCAGTGAATGGCAGGCTGGGGTGGACGGCAGCTCACCCACCGTCTCCGCCCTGACGCTGCACCACTGCTTCAGGAGGCTGCCGGTGGTGGTGTTTCCAGTGGCGCTGTCTGTGATGGCCCCGCTGTCCAGCTGGTGGGCAGAGGGATGTGACCCTGTGCCAGGCCCTCCAGGGGCCCAGACGTCTGCAGAGTCCCACTGGCCCTGCCCACAGGTGCTGTCCCTTCCCGTGGGGTCTCCGCCCCTGCCCGGGGGCCACGGGCCGCGCTTCACCTGCACGATGAGGTGTGTGAGCGGCTGGGTCAGCGCCTTGAGGACGCGGGGGGCCTGCCGGCCAGGCTGCAGGCTGGACGCTCCCAGGGCCAGCGCGCTCAGCCTCTCCAGTGCGGCCGTGGCGCCCTCCAGGGGCAGCAGCACCGCGACGGTGAGCCAGTTGAAGATGCTGTGCACAGCGGAGCCACTGAAGGCCCTGGGGCCGGAGGACTGGCTGTCAGCGAGGCCGCAGCTCAGCCCAGGATCCCCGGGCCTGGCCCTCCGGTCCCCACTGACCTCCGAAACTCATCTCGGTCCCCAGACTGGGCCATGGAGACGAGAGTGCTGGTGACGGACGTGCCGACATTGACTCCCATGATGACGGGCACGGACGCCTGGACGGTCAGCCCTGGGGACGCCTGGGGGTCAGCACGGGGGCACAGCGGCCTCCTCCCCCGCCCCCACTCCACGCTGGGCGAGGGAGCTGCACTCACATTTGGAGGCCACCATGCTGACCACAACAGAGGAGGACGAGCTGGAGCTCTGCAGGAGGACTGTGATCAGCACTCCGATGACCAGTCCAGCCACGGGGTTGGACAGGACCCCATTGTCCCTGAAGAGGTCCCCTGCCACCGTGCCTGCCCCCGGGACAGCGGTGCAGTGAGGCTGCCGCAGGCTGGCTGCCAGCCCTCACCCTGGGCCCCTCGGCACTCACTTCCCAGCAGCTGGAAGGCCGAGCCGAGGACATCCAGGGAACAGATGAAGAAGTAGAGGCTGCCCAGAAGCCCACAGGCCGTAAGGGAGCCGGCGACCAGCCGTTCCAGCCTGCCGGCCATGCTGAACTCTGTGGGCACAGACGAGGCTGGCCCCAGCACCACCCCAGGACGTCCTCCTCTGTCTCACAGCAGAGCACTGCAGGGCGGAGCCTGCAGCTTCCTTCTGCCCCTCTGGGCAGGCCCCACTTACCAATCTTAAGTTTCCCATGTCAAGGACGGGATTCCCTCCCTGTCCCCCTTCCTTGTGCCTTTGCAGTATGACAGCACCCGTGGTGGTATGCCAGAGCCCACCTAGGCTCTGAGATGGAGCACCCAGCCCCGGGGCGGGGAGGGCGGTAGGGAGGGATGGGTCTCCGGCCCAGCTCAGGCTCAGTCCCGGGCAGGGGGAGGGGGTGAGTTTCCATGGAGAGTGTTCCAGCAAGCGCTGCTGTATACTTTCTCTCTGATAGCCTGGAGCGTTGGGAGCCTGCCTGCCAGCTGCCCTGGATACCCACAGCCCTACCTTTCAGTTGGCCAGAGTGCTTCAGCTGGGGGTCAGCGGCTCCCTCCTCCAGTCCCCTGGCTGCAGAGGTCATGTGAGGTGTGAGGTAGGGCTCTGGCAGGAATCCCAAGAAAAGGACAAAAGAAGGACTAGGGTGGGGGTGGGGGACTTAGGGGCTTAGGATGGAGGACAGGAGCAAAGCATCTCTAGAATGTTCCCTCTGACCAGAGTTTTCAGGGCCCTCCCGCCCCTCCTCCCGCCCCTCCTCCCGCCCCTCCTCCCCCAGCACACCATGCAGAGGCTGTGCAGGGGCTCCTGGTACCTGTGCTTCTCAAGCTTGGGTCCACCATGTCAGCGATGTTCAGAGTGGGGAGGGGGAGCTGACCAGCACGGGAGCTCAACATGGATCTGGGGCCCGGAGAGGCCGGAGTCTGAGGCAGATCTGCTGGGAGAAGCCCCACAAGCCAGTCCCTCCCTGGGAACCTGGGAACCGCTGGCCTCAGGTCTCCGCCCCTGCAGGTACCCCTTCCCTGAACTGAGGGGATGGCCACTGCAACCTCAGACAGCTGCTATCAGAGTCCAGTCTGGTTTGGGGAGCAGTCAAGGGCCCTTGCTGGTCCTGGCTGAAAGAAGGCCTGACTGGTGCTGAGGCCCAGGGTCTGGGCCAGAAATGGCTCCTGTCAGATATTACTGGGGACTTGGCGGATGGTCCCAGCGTTGACTTTGGCATTGGACATCAGAGATGACTACTCAGCGTGATAAGGGCTCCGGGCCCTGGGAGCTAGGAGCAGGCTGTGTGGCCACAGGCCACCTTCAGGACCCTCTCCCAGGGTCTGGTGTGGCCACCCCAGCCCTCTACACCGACCCTGGCCCAAGGCAGTGGCTTGGGGCCCCAGCCCTCCTCAAGGACCTTTCCAGTCTCCCCTGCCCCTTTCTGGTGGGGCCCAAGCCCTGGGCCTGGTGGTCACCTCCCTGGCGCCCCCGGGCCCCAGCCTGGTTCCAGGAGCTCCTACCTGCGCAGTGCTGAGGAGGCTCGGTGGGGAGGAGGCAGGGTGGGAGCAGCCGCAGGTCAAGGATCTGTGGGGTGCTCACATGACCACTGTGAGCGTGAGTGGAACCCCATTAATGTTTACCTAGAAGCTGAGCCCCTGTGGGGAGACCCTGCCTGCTCCCCAGGACCTGGGACCTTGTTCTGGCCCTTGCCACCCTATGGCTAGACCCTCCAAGACCCCACAGCCGTCATCTCGGGGGGAGGGGCCGCCTGCCAGGCCGGGGGCAGTGCAGGACTGGACCCTGGGACTACAGTGGGTGCCTGGGCAGGATGTTCTGCCCCGCCGGGCTGCCTGGGGCAGAGCTCTCTCCCTGTGCTCCTCTGATTTTTGCAGACCTTATCAGGGTCACCTGGCTGCCAGAGGCAGAACGGGAGAAGCCCTTTGCACCAGGGCCAGTGAGGACAGAGCTCCCCAGGTAGTCTGGGGAGGTGTCCAGCCCTTGAGGTCAGCAGGTTCAGATCCAGGTTCAGGGACCCAGCAGCGCTCCCGGAAGTGGCCAGCAATGGGGGCCTGGGCCTGACATTTCCATCTGCACTGAGGGAGGGTGGCAGGGAGGAGGGCACCGCCCCTCCCTGAGCCATACCTTCGGTCTCCCGTGTGACTCCCCAGCAGAGTCCTGAGCTGTGGGAGACCCTTTCATGGGGTCAGTCCGTTCCTGGCTTCGGATGTGGCCAGGCTCTTTCCCAGGGGCCCTGCTCAGCCCAGCCCCCTGCTGTGCTCTCTGTGCTCTGAGACTTTGCCCCAGAAGCTGCTGTCCCAGTACACTCAGCAAATTCCCTTCCCTCGTTGTGTCATCCTGTTCCCCTGCTGTCCGCTGACCAGCACCTTCCCAGCGGCCCTCAAATATTCCTGCCCCTCTCAGGAGCGTCCCTAGCACCCCAGGACGGATCATCTTGGAGCTACTAGAAGGCCTAAGGAAACGGGGTTGGGGAGGGCTTGAGGGTCCAGGCAGGTGACTCCCTCCCAGGCCTCAGAGCTAGCTTCGCCCAGAGCTCTCCTTTGATGCCTGCTGAGGAGGCACAGGGAGGGGTACAGAGACCACTGTTGAGCGAGTGTGACACACAGCAGCTCTGTGCAGGCCAGAGCTGGAAGAGGTGCTGGCCCCACCCCTCCACTCAGACACCGCAGGGGCCTGGCCGTGCCTCTTTGGCCTACAGCCCAGGCCCCCGGGACTGTCCACCAGAGCCAGCCTTTTAGGGGGACGCTCTGAGCTGAGTCCAGGACCCTGGGACTGGCTGGCAGGCAGTGCAGAAAGCACACTGCGGGTGCGGGAATCCAGGTCAGGAGAGTGGGAGGTGCCAACCTCCTATGGAACCTCCAGGACCTCAGGCTGTGGCCTGAGGCGTCCCCGGTGGGGGGCATCACTGTCAGGCTGTACGGGGTCAGCCGCCAGGCTGCTCTGTGCTTGGACATCCAGGCCAGGGCAGGTGGAGGCCATGGCTCAGGCGTCAGGGCTGCCAGGAGGGCACAAGCAAGGGCCTGCCTGACCTGAGCAGCAGCGTCTGGGCTGGGGGCCCAAGGAGGGCCAGAGTCCAATTGGCTGCTGAGTGATGGTGGCGCTGTCTTTGAAGGAGGTGGGAGGCAGGGGTCCACTCTCGACGGCTCCTGCTCAGCTCTGACTGCCAAGAAGGCGGCCAGGTCCAAGTCCAGCATGGCCACCCCGCGGCGGGGCGTGGGCGTGCTCTGCCGGCGCTGTGGGCCGGAGCGTCCAGCCGCCTCAGGCGCGCCTGGCAGAACGCGTGGCCGCCATGGAGGCGGCGGGGCAGGTGTGTGGAGAGGTCATAGGCAGAGTAGCAGACGATGCAGTCCGGCCTTGAGCCTGCGGAGGCTGCCCCCTCCTCCAAGGCTCTGGGGCCTCAGGCCGAGACATCCTAGGGCAGGCGTGCAGGGAAGCCATGACCACGGCACAGCCCCAGGCCACCCCTGCCCGTGCCGGTGAAGGTCCAGCTGGTCCTCAGACCCCGCCCCCTCCCCAGGCAGTAGCTGAGGCCATGGGGCTGCGGATTGCTGCCCACAGGAGCCGAGCGAGCCCTGAGGGAGCAGGCGGGTGACCCCTGAGCGGGTGCCCACAACTCCTCTGCTCAGCGTTTCCCTGAGCCCCCTTACCTGCGTCCTCGCCCTGGAAGGCCGTGCTCGGCTGGGGAGAGGCAGCAGGAGGGGAGGAGGGATCACAGCTCCCTGGGGCACCCTCCATGGGCTCGCATTACTGGCCTGCGGATGGGCAAGGCCGCAGGAGGCAGGTGGTGGCTGCAGCAGGGAGACTGGGCTCCCCTTTCAGCCACAGAGGGCCTGCAACTGGATCTGGGCAGGAGATAAGGCAGCCCGCCCCGCACCAGGTGCCCAGCCCCCTCCCCTCCTCTCTCCCTGAGGCCTGGCCTGGCTGTGCTCTGCTCCCCATCCTGTCCCCTCCTCAGAGCAGTCACCTGAACTCAAACCCTTCCAGCTCTCCTACACACACACACCACACACACTTATGCATGCACACATATACACACACAGGCACACAGACCCCCCCACACACTCTCTCTCTCTGTAGTTTTTTTATTTTTTTTTATGCCAGTCCTGGGGCTTGAGCTCAGGGCCCGAGCAATTGTCCTTGGGACTTTCTCAAAGCTAGAGCTCTACCACTTGAGCCACAGCACCACTTCCGGCGTTTTTTCTATGTATGTGGTACTGAGGAACCTGGGTCTTCGTGCATGCTAGGCAAACACTCTACCACTAGACCACACTCCAGCCCCTCTCTGGGCTGTGTCTGTGTGGCGCCCACTCACAGCACTTCCAGGAACCCTACCCAGGCCGAACTCAAGCCCCATGACCCCCCCCCCACACCCACACAAAAAAGGCCAGACTGGAGGCACCGCCATGCTGGGGCCTGCAGAGCAGCAGGTACCCTCCGCTCACGGCTGGTTGGAGAGCCCGCCCAGGCACAAAAAGACCTGAGACTCTTATCTCCAATTAACCTCTAGAAAATGGGAAGTGGGCTTGGTCAAGGGTAGGGCGGTAACCTTGAGCTGAAGAGCTCAGGGGCAGCGCCCAGGCTGAGTTTAAGTCCCACGAGCACCCCCCCCCCAAAAAAAAGTCTCAGGTCCTTTTGTGCCAGGGCTGGCTTAGAACCTTGATCCTCAGATCTCAGCCTCCTGAGTAGCTAGGATGACAGGCGAGAGCCACAGCGCCCGGCTGCAATCCTGGTCTTTCTGTGTGGACCTCCTCTATCTCAGCTCCACCCAGGTGTCCAGCCAGCTCGACCCCCAGGGGGCGCTGCCACACCGCGCCCGGCCGCAGACCTGGCCTCCTGCATGGACGTCCTCTACCGCAGCTCCACCCAGGTGTCCACCACAGGCTGTGTCCAGCCAGCTCGACCCCCAGGGGGCGCTCCCACACCGCACCCGGCCGCAGTCCCCTTGTGCTCAGGGCCACTCCACTTCTCCCCTTCCCTCAGGACTCCCTGCCCATTCCCGCCCAGGGAGGTAGTTCCCAGGGTGAGCCTGGGGGTCCAGGGCCCTGCACAGCCGGGGACCTGGCAGTGTTTTGACAGGCTGGCAGGACTGGGACCATTCAGCCCTGCTGGGAGGCAGAACTGCCCTCCTTGGTCCTAACCCTCAGGACTGGTCAGACAGGTTCCCCTGCTGGCCTGGGAGGGGGCTGGCCAGGGAGAGAAGTCATGGCCTGCCAGCCCACACTCAGACCTGCACACGGTGAGCCACCCAGCCTCGTGTGCGGCCCATCCCTATGTGTCATTGAAGGGCTGGCCACAGGAGGACCCGTCCGTCCTGCGAGGCCAGCTCAGTTTCCGCCTTCATGCGCAGTGCCTCACTGCCCTGCCCCGGGAACAGGGTGCCTGGAGCTAGCTTCTCAGCAAACTCCCTACCCTGGCACCCCACTCCTCACTCATGGTGAGGAGACAGACAGACCATGGGGGGCTGGCTAGGATCCCCGCTCCTTCCAGCAATTCCCTGCTGCATCTTCAAGGCCTGATTCAGGCAATAGGCAGGAAGCCCAGCCCAAGGCAGTGCAGCAGGCACGTGGCACGGCTCTGTATGTGCAGCCATTAGATGTTTCACAGAAAACCAGAAAAACTCCCTGGCTGAGAGTGGGTGGTGATTCAGAGTGGGCAGGGCTCAGTCCTGGCTGCCTGGGCCCTGCCATCCTGATCTCCACTCTGAAACCCGGCACCTCCCAGAGGCTTTCCTTGGCCTCCCCTAGGACCATGCGTGCCATCCTCCTGCCGTGTGGTTAGGGTTGGCCTTGCTCACCACCTAGGCCTCAGCCCTAGGGAATGCAGGGAAGCCTGGCCAGGCAGTGGGCACACACCTACCCATAAAACTCTAGGCAGCCCTGAGACCTGAAGAGCCCTTTCAAGGTGCCCGTCACAAGCACTGGCTTTCCATTTACTGGAAGGTCTCACAGCAGCTGGGAGCTGGTTGGAGAGGCGTGTGTGTGTGTGGCAGGTGATCCAGCTCTTCGGCCTGGGACCTCTTCCCAAAGGGGCCACCCACAAAGAAGTCTCGGCACAGAGCTCACTCTGCTTTATTGCCTGGGCCTTGCAGGACGTGCTCAAGGGCGTCCCTGTAGACAGTGCCTGAGACCCTGGTCCAAGGCCCCCTGCAGAGCCCCACCTCGCAGCCGCACAGATGCCCATCCAGGCCAGGATGTGTCCGGGTCCCGAACACCCTGGCCCCGAGAGGAGGCCTGGGTCTGGTGAGAGGGGAGGGCTAGGAGACCACACAGCAGCAGCTGTGGCAGCGGCAGAACGCGGGGCAGTGGCAGCAGGAGCAGCAGGGGCAGCAGCAGCAGTGGTGTGCGATGTCGTCGCCACGCCCCACGGGTGGCACGCCGGCGTAGGTCAGTCCTGCCGGGCGCTGGCCGCTGCTGTAAGGGTTGCAGGGCTGCGGCCAGGACGGCTGACTCTGGTTAGGGACGGCCCCCTTGGCCCCCTTGGCTCCCTTGGCCCCCTTGTGCTCTGGAGCCTCGGTGGGTTGCAGGAGACGGGCTGGTTCTGGGGCACAGGGCCCGGCGGGGACAGGCTGCGTTTCAGAGGATGATGCGGAAGGAGCCCCCTCTAACTGCTGCCCCAGGTCAGGCCGCAGCTGAGCCCGGGGGATGCTGACGTGTGTGTAAGGGTTCTTGACGACCATCTCATGGGGGTCCATGGTCCAAGCTGCCGGCACGGCAGAGATGCAGATATGGACTCCAGGGAGGGAGAGCGCCACCTGGGAGCCAAGAAAGAACGTCTCTAGAAGATCACATCCCTAGCCGTGATGACCTGGCGAGGGGAGACATGGGCCCACTGCCAGCCGCCAGGTGTCCTGGCCCAGGGCAGCAGAGGTGAACCGGGCCCTCCCGCGGTCTGCACTCACCTGCAGCAGCACCAGCTATCTGTCCTCCCAGTCTTCCAGCTCCGGGTCCCCGGGCCCGGGACTGGCGGCCGCCTTTTCCCTCCTGA
Organism: Megascapheus bottae; assembly: GCF_031878675.1. Lineage (NCBI taxonomy): Eukaryota > Metazoa > Chordata > Mammalia > Rodentia > Geomyidae > Megascapheus > Megascapheus bottae. Next base: position 90,417,600 of record NC_143511.1, on the reverse strand, counting down.
GGAGGAGGTGGGGCTCTGGGGCGGAGCTACAAGATGGGGTTCCAGGGAGCACCGCAGCACAGCCCTCTTCCTCGGATGGGTGCGGGCCCAGCCGGCCGGGTGACTCAGCCGGGACCCACCCGGGGCGGACCGGGCCGGGCCGAGGCCGGGCGGGGGTCGGGCCCGGCTCCCGGCCCGTGGGTGGCGGGGGCTCCAGCCATGTCCCCTCGGGCCTCCGCCCCTCCCGGCGGCCGTGCGGAGGATCGGGCGGGGGCGGCGGCGCGGTCACGCACACGGCGCCCTCTCAGCGGGACGGAGGCCGCCCGCCCGGCGCCCCCGCTCCGCAGCTCGGGCTCCCCGGCCTCCCGCGGGCACCAGGGAAGCGGGACCAAGCCGCGCGTGGCCCGAAGGCCACGGTGACCGAGCGGCCTGGGCGGGGCCGGCCGGACCGGTCCAGACGCGAGTGGCGGCGACTCACTACGCGGGGCGACCTAGGCTCGGGGACCCGGAACTAAGGAAGCGGACGACGGAGATCCTCTGCGCAGGCGCCAGAGGCCCCGCCCACCCGGGCCCGCCCCCGCAGGGCGGCCGGAGGCTGGCGCGTGCGCAATCTGGGCCTGGGCGACCGGTAGAAACTACGTTCCCCAGAAGCCCCCGCGCTTCAGGGCTTCCCAGAAGACCCGGTTAGACAGCCGGCTCGGGCCGCCGACTCCGAGCGGTGGGCGGGGCCTCGGGCAGGGGGCGGGGCCTCGGGCAGGTGCCGCGGGAGGCGCTCTTGGCCAGCGAAGGGGCGGTGGGCCCTTTCCTGACACTGCCGTTTGGTCCCCGCTGCCCTCCCGCTCCCTGCCCGCTCCTCCTCGTCTGCTCCTCTCTGGCCGAGCCGGCCCAGATGTGGGCTTGAGTTCCACGGAGCTCTAAAGCCCGTCCTCGTGTCCTCCTGTGGGTCTGGGCCTCCCGGGGCCGGGCTGCCCAGGCGGACGGGCCTAGAGCTGGTCCCAGGGCGCAGCACGCCCCCGGTGGACCTGGCAGGGCTGGGGGGCCCCCTGCAGAGGCCAACGCCCTGGCCCAAAGCCTGGCAGTGGCACCCGGGCCCCGGCTCTCGCGTCCCCTGCGGGCTCCAGCCAGGGCAGACGAGGCCAGACTGGAGGAGGAAGCAGAAAGGAATGGGGCCTCGGCGGGGTGGGGCCAGGTTAGCCCTTGACTGTGACGAAGGTGCCCGTGCCGGCCTGATGAGATGCCAGGAGGGTCGCCCCACCCCGGGCCGGTGAGTGTCCCGGCCGGGCTGCCCTCCCCCACGCGTGGGCCGCGTGGTGCGCCCTTCCACACACTGCCCCCCGCCGTGCGCCCCTGACCGTCCGCCCCACTCCTCTGGCATGCGCTGGGCCTCGCCCTCGGCCCCTCGCGGTCCGGACTCGCCCTCCCCGAGCCTGCTAATCGTGGGCATGGTGTGGGCCGCCGAGGGCGGGAGGATTCCAGGCATTCCCACGGGGGCACAGGCCGGGGAGGCAGAGGTGGAGCACGGGCGCCGCTCTTTGGGGTCCGCCTCCCGGGTCCCCTCCCTCGCGGGGGGAGGAGAGGCTTCCCGAGCAGAGCTGGGGGTTCGGCCCGGCCCCGGGGTCGGCCGGGAGGGAGGGGACCCGCGTGGGGGGGCGTCGCGGGGCCCCGCCCGCACCTAGTCCTCTGGGAGGGCGACCCCGGAGCGGGCGCCAGGCCCGGAGCGGATCCCGGGGCGGCCGAGGCTGGCCCCGCCCCGCGGACCCCGCGCGGGTCCCCAGACGGGGGGTGGCGCTGCGGGCGCGGGCGGGCGCCGCGCGCACTGCGGTCCCCGAGCCTCCGCCGCAGAGCGCGCCACGCTCCGCACGCACCTGCCGCCGCCGCCGCCGCCGAGCCCGGCCCCGCGCCCGCGCCCGGGGTGCCGCCCGCGCCCGCGCCCGCGCCCGCCCGGGGTCGCCGCCGGAGCCGCCGGGCCGAGGCGCGAGCGCCGCGTCCGGCCTGCCCGGGACACAGAGCGCCTCCGCGGGCCGGGGCCGCCAGGCTGGGGCAGGTGAGCGGGGCCGGGCGGGGCCGGGGCCGGGCGGGGGGGCGCCGCGTCCCGCCGGGTCAGGGGTCGGGCCCGGGCCTCCGCGCGGGCGGCGGGCGGGCGGGCGGCGGGCGGCGGGCCGGCCCAGGCGCGGTCCTCACGCCGCCGTCTCTCACCTGCAGCACAGGCCTGGCGTAGGCCTCTCCTCTGCTGGCGCCGCGGAGCCTGCAGCCCGGCTCTCCCTGCAGCCAGGGCGCCGGCTAGCTGCCGTCCCTGGGCGCCCTGTCCTGGAGCCATGGGGCCCACCTAGCCCCTGCCTGCCCAGATGTCCCGGCCCGGGGGCTGCTGACCTCGGCTGCCGGAGGAAGCCCCTCCACGCCCCCTCGCCAGCCTCGGCCCATAGAGACCCTGGGTGAGCCCCTGGGCCAGATCCTGAGCCCAGGACAGCCTCCCACACCCCAGTGCCCGCGCCTGCCTCCTCCTCCTCCTCCTCCACCCCACCTCCCCCCTCCTCCTCCTCCTCCTCTTCCTCCTCCTCCTCCTCCTCCTCCTCCTTCTCCCAAGACTGGACCAGAAAAGCCACTGTGGCCACTGGAGGGGGCCCTGCCCACCCAGCTGTCACTGGTCGTCCCTAGCAGCCCCAGTGGCGACTGGGGTCCCCACCAGGCCTGGCAGGACCAGGATGCGGCCCCCTCTCTCCCCCCCAGGCCCCACCCAGCACCTCCAGCTGCAAGACCATCCAGTGTGACTGGAGACAACCGGATGCCGGCTGACCCTGGGCCCGAGGTGGGCAGTGGCTGGCCAGGCCTCCTCATGTCCTGCCTGAAGGGCCCCCATGTCATCCTCAAGATGGAGGCCATGAAGATCGTCCACCCTGAAAAGTTCCCTGAGCTTCCTGCGGCCACCCCTTGCTTCCCACATGCACCCCGGCCCACCCCCACGCTGGCACCCAAGCGGGCCTGGCCCTCAGACACAGAGATCATTGTCAACCAGGCATGTGGGGGGGACGTGCCTGCCTTGGAAGGGGTGCCCCACACACCACCCCTGCCACGAGGGCCACGCAAGGGCAGCTCGGAGCTGGGCTTTCCCCGAGTGGTGCCAGCAGACGAGGTCATTGTGAATCAGTACGTGATTCGGCCTGGCCCTGCCACCTCTGCTGCGCCGTCGTCAGGGGCAGGGGCGGCAGGTGAGCCCCTGGAGTGCCCCACCTGTGGGCACACGTACAACGTCACTCAGCGGCGGCCCCGCGTGCTGTCTTGCCTGCACTCGGTGTGTGAGCAGTGCCTGCAGATCCTCTACGAATCTTGCCCCAAGTACAAGTTCATCTCCTGTCCCACCTGCCGGCGGGAGACCGTGCTCTTCACTGACTACGGACTGGCCGCGCTGGCTGTCAACACATCCATCTTGAGCCGCCTGCCACCCGAGGCGCTGACCGCCCCCTCCGGAGGCCAGTGGGGGGGTGAGCCTGAGGGCAGCTGCTACCAGACCTTCCGGCAGTACTGTGGGGCCGCATGCACCTGCCATGTGCGGAACCCGCTGTCAGCCTGCTCCATCATGTAGCATCCACCTGCCCGCTGCTGACCTCTGGCCCTCGCGCAATGCTTCTTCAGGGACCCAGCCCTTGCCCTGTTGCCCGCTGACCCTTCCTCACCCACCGTGGCTGCTGGCCCCAACCCTGCGTGGCACTGTCGCTGCAACCAACCTCGCCATTAAAACTCTTTGCCAAAGTTTGCACCTGTGACCTGGACTGAAGCTTGCTCCTGTGGGCTGTGCCAGGCAGAGGCCTTGGGTGGGTGCCCAGGACCATGGTCCAGACAGGGTCAAGCCTGGAGCCATCAAAGGGAGGCCCAGGTCTGCTCACCAGGGCAAGCCGGGCATTCCATGTCACTCAGGAGACCTGGGTTTGGCACGTGTGTGAACATGTGAGAGCTGGTAGTGCGTGCAGAGCCTGCCAGGCTGGGGAGGTTAAGAACTTCCCTGACCAGTGGCATGGGAGCGACTGTGTCCCTGGTGCCCTCCGTGTCCCCCTGGCCCTGAGGGCCCGTATGGGCCTCTTAGGAATGTGTGAGGATGGCCTTTTGGGGAGTCTGAGCAGGGTTTCAGAGGTGGCTGGCATGACGGGGTACAAGGCCCTCGGGCCTCCTGTCAGACACCTGAGCACTTGTGTTTGGAGAAGGCACCTTTGCAAGCAGATGTGGTGTGGTAGAAAAGCTGCCTGGATGACACGGATGGGTGTTAGTGAGGACAGTCACTAGCCGTGGATTACCAGTTACTGTTTATTGCAAGCCACGTCTGATACTTGGCACAGTTCAGTAATTGGCTTCCCAAGCTAATGGACCGCTACACCAAAAAGCTGTTTGGTCACCAGGTGCCTGGGGCTCAGGAGGCAGAGGTCCGAGGGTTGCGGTTCAAAGCCAGCCTGGGTACAGGAGATTCCATGAGACTCATCTCCAAAGAACCATCAGAAAACTGAAAGTGGAGCTGCGGCTCAGAGTGGTAGAGTACTAGCCTTGAGTGAAAAGGCTCAGGGACAGTTCCTAGAACCTTCAGTTCAAGCCCCCCGACTGGCTGTTAGATGGGTTCCAGATATCAAGGTCCTTCGGATGGCCCGAGGCTTGGTGGCATAAGGTTGTCCAGGCAGTTGGGATACAGCAGGGCCTCCAAGGGCCTGAGTGGGCTCTTGCAGCACAGACCCAGTGACAACCCGGCTGCTATGGGTTAACTGCTTAAGTCCCCACCAGGCAGGAAGGAGAGTCCAGAGGAACTCTTACAGGCTGAGCAGGGGCAGTGAAGGTACTTCCTGCCAGCTGCTTAGGTTTGGTGTGTCCAGGAATACAGGGTGGATGGGCTTTGCAGCCTGTCCTACCCAGGCAACAGACCCATAGCTGGAGTGGGCATCTGCCAGACCCGTCTGCACCTTGGAAGGGGGTGGCCTGGCTCAGCGTCTGCCCGTGGCCAGTGCAGCGCTCGCTCATCACGACAAGCACGTGAGGCCAGCCTTTCTTAGCACTTGTCCTTGGTGTAGTGTCCTTGGGCTTGGCTAGTGTCTGGACTGCAGGGTAGTACAGACTCTGGCTGGATCAGGCTCAGGGGTGGCCCCAAGCCCTGCTTTTAGGTTCAGAGATGGCAGGTCTGGATGGCAGGCCAGTGTCTGGGTTTCAGCCTGGTCAGCAGGCCCCTGGCATCCAAAGCCCAGGGGGCTTTGCTCAGGGGGCCGAGCGTCGGTCCAGCAGCATGAAGAGCACCCCCAGAAGCATGAGCGGTGTGAAGACGAGCAGCAGCCCCAACAGCTCAAGTGCCAGCAGGCTTACCAGTGCCAGGCGGCGGGCACAGGGCCCGCGCTCCCGCAGTGCCCACAACTGGGTGCCCAGGCAGGGTGGGCAGGGCAGGAAGGGCAGGCATCCCTGGCCACCCACAGGCCCCGCCAGGAAACGCATGCGATAGCGGTGCTCTAGGGCCCCCCAGGGCCCAGGGCCCCGAGGAGGGGGTGGGGAGGCCAGAGTGGGTGGTGGGTGCTGAGGCCCATCCGCCTGAAGCAGCTCCTCCTGCAGGCGACAGATCTCCCACTCCAGCATGGGTGTCTTCTGCCGGCATATCGGGCAGCACACACGGCCCAGGTCAGTGCGGGGAGCCACGCTCAGCAGCCGGTGCAGGCAGCCCAGGCACAGGCTGTGCCCGCAGTTGAGCTGAGTCTGCTGGCACTGCGGGGGCCTGTAGGACTCCGTGCAGATGGGGCACTCCCCTTCCCCGGGGTCCTCCTCTTCCTCCAGCACCTCAAGGGCTGTGGGGGACCCAGCGCCAGCCTCACCTTTGTCCTCCAGCAGAGGCTCACTGTCTGGAGTTCTGGAACTCTGGGGAACCCCAAGGTCATCCTCTGTATTTGCCGTCAGGTTGCACAGTGGGTCCAGGTACTTGGGGCTTGCTGGGGCCCAAGGTGGAATGCCAGAAGCAGGGCCGGCGCCGGGGGCGAGACCCCCAGTGCAGAAGTCACAGACCTCGAGGTGGTGGGGGGCATGACTGGGGGTGCGAAGGTCAGGGTGGCTCTTAGAAGTCAGGCAGTGTGTAGGCCCCACCCTCTGCTCCCTGGAGCACTGACCTCCAACTGCACCTCCGGATTCCCTGGCCCCACTGGAAGTAAACTTCATTGGGGTTCCAGCGGGTGGCTTGCCAGCTCCTGTATCCTGGTTTGTGCAGTGGCGTCCCTAGCTGGGTCTGGGGTGAGCCTGGCCGTGGTCAGGCCCAATCCTGTTGTGGACAACCGACCAGACAGCTGCTCAACTCTGCTGATCAACAAACGACCTGCCAGACTCCTCCAACTGGGTTTCCGCTGGCAGCCTGGCAGCCCTGCCCACTGCCACACCCTTCTCCGCCTCCTGGGCGGGACCAGGATGGCTGGCCCTGCACCTGGCCGGAACCTCTCCACTGGCACCCTTCTCTGGCTACCCTCTGCCTGGGGCTTGGCTAAGCTGTTTCAAGATGAAGCGGGCCCCAGTGGGCCATGGTGTTAGGGCTAGACAAGTGCAGCAGGGCCCAGGCAAAGGCAGCTGGCAATGGCACACACATGCATACAGGCGGAGGGAGGAGCCATGAAGAGCTCATCGGGAAAAGCACGGAGAAGGAGCAGGGCCTGGAGACCATGTTTATTGACAATGCTTTGGGGCCAGGGAAAAGGCTCAGGAAGCTGGAGCCCTGGGGGCCTCTCCCCAGGGTGGAGGGGGCAGTGCAGCCCCGCACAGCGTCCCACAACCCTCCGAGTTCCATCAGGATGGTGTCTTCTTGGAGGAGTGAGGAGTGGCTGCGCTGTGCAGATCCCACGGACCAGGATGGAAGGGTGGGTCAAGGCAACTGAGGTACAGGCTGCTGTGGGACCCCACGTCCCCTGAGCCTGGCTATTTTCAGAGAGTGTCCACCCTCTGTGTCTGATGAGGGATCTGGAATCAAGACCGTGCCAGAAGGTGACGAGGGAGCTCTTTCGTAGGCCCCGGGAAGCCTGAGGAACGGCAGGCGTCCTCAGGCCCAGGTCTCCATCTGGAAGCGCAGGGTCTGCTGGAGCCTGGCAAGGTAGGCAGCTGCCTCGGGCGCAGAGAGTCCCCCGTGCTCCTGGAAGATGGATGTCAGGGCTTCCGTGACGTCCACTGGGATGCGTTTGGCGTTGCTGGAGGAGCAGGTTGCAAGCGTTTAGCAACCCGGGCCCCGGGCTGCGCCAGCCCGCACCACCCCATCCCCAGCCTCACCCTGCCAGGTAGAAGCAGGCGCCGTGGCGGTCCAGCAGCTTCCAGATGAGCGGGCCCAGCTCCCGGAGCCGGTGCTGCACGTACACCTTCCGGTCCTGTGGGAGGCAGCGGCTGAGAGAGTCTTCCCTAGGTGTCCTGCCCAGGCCCTGAGCACACGCACCTGCTCCCTGGAGAAGGCGGTGACCATGGTCAGGCAGCCCCTCTTCTCCAGCTCCCGCCACTCAGCCTCCCAGTAGAAGTCTTGGTCTCGCTGGCGGCAGCCAAAGAACAAGAAGTTTCCTGGAGATGCAGTATGGCCTGCAGTGTGGATGTTGCCCCAGGGGCTCAGCCCCACTGCACCCCTGTCCCTGGACCCCTGTGCTCACCAGTCCAGCCCCGGGCCACACGCTCCTGGATAGCCGCTCGGAATGGGGCCACACCAGTGCCAGGCCCCACCAGGATCACAGGAGTCTCTGGTGTCTCTGGGAAGGCCAGGCCCCCAGGCCGTACCCACAGCGGCACTGAGACAGGTCCTGCAGCGGGGACAGGTGTCATGAAGGGGTCCGAGGACGCTGCTGAGACCCCATCCAGTGCTGGCAGGGATGTGGGGAAGGATGGGAGCCCTAGGACAAAGCCCCTTTCTGCATGGCCGGTCCCACCACTGCCCTCCCAGAAGCAGAAGTCACCTTGTGTGGGGTCCAGGGATGCCAGCCAGGAGGAGCAGAGGCCCCGGCGAGGCTCTTTGAGGCGAGTCTGGTACCGCACCACAGCCACGAGAATCTGTAATCTCGTGGGATGAACCTGGGGGACGGGGAGTGCCCCACCTTGCTAGGCCACTGCTGCCTGCCACCCCCTCCTCCTGGGGACAGGCAGTTCTAGATGGCAAGGCTGCTCCCCGCAAACTCCCTGCCCACTCCCAGCTTCCCCCTCCATCCTCAGCTCTGCCCGCAGTGCCCTCACCAGCAGGGAGGAGGCAATGGAGAAGGCCCGGGGCCGGATCTGGGGCACGAGGTCCAGCAGGTACTCGGGGGGGATGGCGCCCGCAGTGTGAGGGAAGTCACAGAGCACCTGGGGCAGAGGCAGCGGGGGTGGGCGAGTGCGGCCTCCCTGCCTGGAGTCCAGTGGGGTCCAGTGCCTGCCTGCCGGCCTATGCCGTGGCTTACCTCCAGGATGGTCCTGCGGGGTCTGCTGCAATACTCACAGAGCTCCTCCTGGCCTTGGGCAGAACTGAACTCCAGCAGCTTCTCCCGCTCCAGCCCGTGTGGCGAGAGGCAGGCCAGTAGCTCAAAGAAAGACCTGCGAGGCACACTGGCAATATCCAGGTAGTGGGCGACGAGGTGCTGCACTGAACAGGGCTGGGGCAGCTCTGGTGGGCAGGGGACGCCTGCGGGGTGAGCAGGGGGCTTAGGACGTGGAGATGGCAGACTCAGCACAGCCCTGAGGGCCGGCCTGGCCCCCACTCACCTGGCTCCCGAGGCTGCAGCACGAAGTACTGGTTGGGGTCCAGACCCAGCGCCTGGCAGAACTGCTGAACATCATCAGCCGAGTTTGAAGGCTGGATCAGCACGACATCACCGGCAGAGAAGCTGTGGAGAAGCCAGCAGGGCTGTGGGGCTCGGGGGGACCTAGGGAGGGGTTGGGGAGACTACAGAAGAAGAAAGCCAGTAGTCTTCAACCCACAGCCGCTCACCACCCCCAGCTCCGGCAGATTCAGCTCCTGCCCCTGCTTACCTACAGTGGGTGGTGCCCTCACCCCACCCCTCTACCTGGGCCCTAGCTACGGGCAGCTCCCCACCTGATGCCAGAGCCTGTGATGTCAAACTCAATCAGCCGAACGTCCTGGAAGTGGGCGGGGCCAGTGACCCTCTGGTTAGCAGCCATGGGCGCCAGGAAGGGCTGCGATGCCGAGGGAGGCTCCTGAGGGCCCGGGCTGGGGACGTGCGGTTCCTCAGAGCTTCTGCCGGGGGGCTCCTGGAGGAACTGGAGAGTGAACTTGGAAGGCAAGCTGTGGAGAGGCGCAGAGGTCGGGAGTGGCCTCCTCCTCCTCCTCCTCCTCAGAGGGGCTGGGGAGCACTGCTTTGGGCCCTGACCCCGACCTCACTCACGGAACTCCAGGGGGGATCACGGCAAGGCTGTGGGGCACGGGGTACTGCTTCAGCACCTTCTCCCACAGGTCTCCCAGCCAGGGGTCGATGGCCGCGTCCGGCCTGGGGAGAGAACAGGAACCAGTGGGGTAGAAAACTGCTCCTTTGAGCCTGTGCGGTGGCTCACACCTGAGATCTGAGGATCAGGGTTCAGAGCCAGCCCGGGCACTAAGGACCTGAAACTCTTCTCTCCAATTAACCCTGCTCCAGGGATAGGGAAGAAGCCTTGGGCTGAAGAGCTCAGGGACAATGCCCAGGCCAAGAGTTCAAGCCCCACGACTAACTGACCGAAACAAAAAACCAACAAAAACCCCTGCTCCGGGGCAGGGAGTTTGGCCTAGTGGTTAAAGTGCTTGCCTAGCATGCATGAAGACCCGGGTTCGATTCCTCGGTACCACATACATAGAAAAAAACCAGAAGTGGTGCTGAGGCTCAAGTGGTAGAGCTCTAGCCTTGAGAAAGTCCAAGGACAGTGCTCAGGCCCTGAGCTCAAGCCCAGGACTGGCAAAAAAAAAAACAACCCTGCTCCTCTGCTGCTAACAGCCGAGAAGAGGGCTCCAGGGAGGGGCACCTGGGCTGCACTCACCCCAGCTCGTGCTGGTCGTCACCCAGACACACAGGCAGGAGGGCGCTGCCCCCTAGCTGCAGCAGTCGGCGGTGAAGCTTCTTGGCCACAAAGTTGAACCTGTGGGACAGAGGCAGAGCCCGGTGAGGAAGGGGGCAGCCCAGCAGACCAACTCACACAAAGCCTCCTTAGGGCCCATCCTCCACGGTCCACCTGGCTTCACCTGAGAGGGAGCATGGCTACCGCACTCGGGGAGTGACAGGGAGACTTCACAAGCACCATGTCTTTGGGTGGCAGGAAAGGAGGCTGTGTGGAAGACACCCATATTCTGCCCGTCTCTCAATCCCGTCCCCGAGGAGGGACGGGCTGACAGAGGCCACCAGGCCCCTCTGGACTTTGCACTCCTTTAGCTGGAGGCAAGGTGAGGTCCTAGGTGATTCCCGCTCCCTGGCTTCTAACAGTGCACCCCACAGGGGCCCCAGCCGGTGGAATGAAGTGGTGTGGTCATCTACTTCCCCACCCCTGCTATCTTTATCCAGTGTGCTCAGACAGCGGACAGTTTGTGAGGCACTGGAAAGGGGCCTCGTCTTGAGATCAGGGGCCCCGAGGACAGGTGGCCATCTTGAAACACACACCAGGACATGATGCACAGGGGCTTTTTTTGGTCATGAAAACCCTGAGCAGTGTGCCTTCTGGCCCGGAATGACCTCTAGGGGAGGGAGCAGAGAGCCACCCTCGCTCTCGCTCTCGCGCTCTCTCTCAGGTGAACCTCGGGAGGCAAGCAGCCCCAGGCTGCGCTGGCACAGGCTGCATGCTGGGATAGCCTCCTCCTGCCCTGGGCTCTCCTGTGGCCCTCCCAATCCTGTCTTCCTCCACTGTGAGGACCAGACTATCCATGGAGGAGGAGTTTTCTTTATGTGGCAATACTGGAACATGAACACAGGACCTTATGCTCTCACTTGGCTTTTTTTTTACTCAGGGCTGGTGCTCTACTACTTTAGTTACAGCTCCACTTCCAGCTTTTTGGTGGTTCACTGGAGATGAGAGTCTTAGGGACTTTTCTGCCCATGCTGGCTTTGAACGGCAATCCTCAGATCTTAGCCTACTGAGTAGCTAGAATAACAGGTATGAGCCACTAGCACTTGGCCCATGGGGCCTACAAATCCTGCACCATGAGGCTGGGCTGCCTGTCAGTCCTCTTTCTGACCCTGACCAAGGACTGGGCTGGCACGTGCACCTGGCCCCTACTTACTTGGTATAGGAGGAGTCCCCGAGGCCAAGAACAGCGAAGTCCATCTGACAGAGAGAGGATGATGGCAGGTTCTTCCGGAATATGAATCTCCAGAAGTTCTGCAGCCACAGGAAATGGAGTCAGAACTCCCAGCTCAGGCTGGCCCTACGGTGTCTGTGACAGGGATGGAGGGAGGGTATTGGGGGGGGAGAGGGCCAGGTGGGATGCACACAGAACAGTCTGACAAAAGTTATCCTCCCCGTGCCCTACCTATACTGGTACTGAGGCTTGAACTGAGGGCCTGGCACTCTTGCCAGAGTTTTCACTCATGGCTGATGCCCTGCACTGGAGCCACACCTATAACCTACCATTTCTGCTGGTCACACGGAGGTTTGGGGCCAGGAGTGGGGCCTAATGGTATCGTGCTTGCTTAACATCCATGAAAACATGTCATATAAGAGAAAAAGCTGGAAGTAGTGCTTTAGCTCAAGTGGTACAACACTAGCCTTGGGACAGCTGGAGGACAGTGCTCCTCAGGTCTCAGCTTCCCAGGTAGCTAGGACTATAGACGTGATTCTCGGGTAGAAGCACTCATCCTCTCCCTCACTCCCTCAGGCCACCACTCCCTTCTTACCTCTGTTCTCTTCCACCCACCTCTGTGCTGGCCCTCCCTGGCTGAGAGCCCTGCAGGGCTGATCTAGGACTCTCCAGAGCACCTTCTCTCCCACTCTTCAATCTTTGGCAGCCCCCTTTCCTCCAGCATATCTGCCTTTTCTGGGACTGCCCAGACATGCTCAGAAGGCCCTCTTCACTCAATGGCGGATACCCTGCAATCTGACTAGTCACAGGCCACAGACATGTCTCTCCCTTACCATTACCAGCAACCCTACAGACACCTCACAGGTCTTATGATGGCAGTAGCTCTTTTAGAAAAACCTTAGGGAAAGGGCACACTTGCTCCTCTTGTCTGGCCTCCCTGTTGGCTAGTAGTCTTAGGATAGGCCAGAACTTCCTTTGCTCACAGGTCTCCATTCTGTCTCATCGACTCCTGCCTCAGGACCCTGATGGAGCTCGACAGCTTCTTGCATCTCCCTCCCTTGGATGTCTCTAGAAGTCTGCTCTATGGGCTCCATTTCTGTTTTGGCTCCAGGGCCCAAATTCACATTGTGGTGGAAGGGTCATCTTCTAGACAATCCCCATTTTGTGCTGGGATTGAGGCTAGAACCCATTTGCTTAGTTTTATTGCTCAAGGCTCACTCATTTTTACCTTTTCTTTTCTCTTTCTCTCTCTCTCTCTTTTTTGGGTGGGTCATGGGGCTTGAATTGGCCTGGGTGCTGTCCCTGAGCTCTTCAGCTTAAGGCTACTGCCCTACCCTTGAGCCAAGCCCCACTTGCCATATTTTTCATTTTCTTTCTTTCTTTCTTTCTTTCTTTCTTTCTTTCTTTCTTTCTTTCTTTCTTTTTCTTTCTTGCTAGTCCTGGGCTTATACTCAGGGCCCGAACACTGTCCTTGGGCTTTCTCAAGGCTAGAGCTCTACCATTTGAGCCACAACACCACTTCTGGCTTTTTTCTAAGTATGTGGTACAAAGGAATCAAACCTGGGTCTTTGTGCATGCTAGGCTACCACTCTACCACTAGGCCAAACTCCTAGCCCCACTTCGCATTTTCTAGAGGATAATTGGAGATAAGAGTCTTAGGTCCTTTTGTGACCGGGCTTGTTTTGAACTTTGATCCTCAGATCTCAGCCTCCTGAGTAGCTAGGATTACAGGCATGAGCCTCAATGCTTGGCTTTTTTTTTTTTTTTTTCCTTCTCGATCTCAGGCTTGAACTCTGAGCTTGGGCGCTGTGCCTGAATTCTTCGGCTGAGGCTACAGCCCTATCCCTGGGCCTGGGAATTGTCCCTGAGCTCTTCAGTTCAAGATTACCACCCACCCCTTGAGCCACACACACAGCCACACTCCAGTTTTATAGTGGTTAATTCAAGATAAGAGTCTAAAGGTCTTGCTAAGTGTGGCGGCTTGCACCTGTAATCCCAGCTACTCAGGAGGCTGAGATCTGAGCATCAAGGTTCAAAGCCAGCCAGGCACAAAAGGACCTGAGACTCTTATCTCCAAATTAGCCTCTAGAAAACAGGAAATGGAGCTTGGCTCAAGGGTAGGGTGGTAGCCTTGAGCTGAAGAGCTCAGGGACAGCGCCCAGGCAGAGACCAAGCCCCATGAGCCACACCTCCACTTCCAGCTTTTTGCTGGTTAAAGGGAGGAGCCTCTTGGACTTGTCAGCCCAGACTGGGATGAGCTGAGTCCTCAGATCTCAGCCTCCTGAGTATGTGCTGCTGGCCCCCTGCTCCCTTGATCATGTACCCTGTTGACTCCACCTTCTTGGCTTCTCTAGAATTTGTCAGCTTTGCGCTGTGTTCAGCTACCATCCCAGCTCAGACCACCAGTGCCTCCTGCATGTATTTGTATCTCCTGGAGTTACTCTTGCCTTCTGGTCCCCTCAACATGACTTGCTAGAATGTAGTTTCTAAGGCCTTTCTCTCAAGTCCTTCTGTCTCACTGTAGCTTTTCAGGCTCTTTGTATCAGCATGGATGACTGTTTCTTTTCCTCTTCCCTCTAGCACTCTGAGTTGCTTTCCATTCTTTCTGTCCAGGTGTGTTTTTTTTTGGGGGGGGAAGCGGGGGTCATGGGGCTTGAACTCTGGGCCTGGGCCTGCAGCTCAAGCCACTTCTAGCATGCAGAACACACTCAAAGACAGTTATTTGTTGTGCATCTTGGACTCCTCAATGAAGGTGGGGTCTTACCTTCATGTTGTCAGGAGGGTCGCCTTGGCCTGTAGTTGCGCAAACAAATATCACCAGGGGCTCCCTAATGAGATTCGCCTCGACAAAAAGACAGGTGTAAGGCCTCCTGCGGGCGCGAGCGGGCGTCCCTGCCCCGCCCCGCCCAGGCCCCGCCCCCGCCCCGCCCAGGCCCCGCCCCCGGCCCCTGCGGCTCCACCCTGGCGCCCACCGCGCCTTCCTCGGGCCCGGCCCTAGGTCTTACCACCGCGTACGAGTCCAGCGCCTGCACGCGGCAGTCCAGGCGGCGGCGCCGGGCCTCGCGGCCCAGCCGCTCCGCCACATCCTGCGCCGTGCCGGTCTGGCTGCCGAAGAGCGCCAGGAGCGGCGGGCCGGGCATGGCGGGGCGCTGGGGAACCCGGCGGCCGCGGGACTTCCGCCCGCCTCCCGCCGCCGACTTCCGCCGGAAGTGACGCGGTCGGGCCGCGCCGCGGGGAATGGCGTTCCGGCGCGGCGGACGCCTGCAGGCTTCGAGTGCGGGGTTCCCGGCGCGGATCGCGGGGTGGACGGCGCGCCGGGGCCGGGGCCGGGGCCGGAGCCGGGGGCTCGCAGGCCCGCTCGCCGCCCCGCTCGCCGCCCCGCTCGCCGCCCCGCTCGCCGCCCCGCTCGCCGCCCCGCTCGCCGCCCCGCTCGCCGCCCCGCGCGCTCCGCGGCCCGCGCGCCGCCGGCGCCATGCTGTTCTCGCTGCGGGAGCTGGTGCAGTGGCTGGGCTTCGCCACCTTCGAGATCTTCGTGCACCTGCTGGCCCTGCTGGTGTTCTCCGTGCTGCTGGCGCTGCGGGTGGACGGCCTGGCCCCGAGCCTCTCCTGGTGGAATGTGTTCGTGCCCTTCTTCGCCGCGGACGGCCTCAGCACCTACTTCACCACCATCGTGTCCGTGCGCCTCTTCCAGGACGGCGAGAAGCGGTTGGCCGTGCTGCGCCTCTTCTGGGTCCTCACAGTGCTCAGCCTCAAGTTCGTCTTTGAGATGCTGCTGTGCCAGAAGCTGGCGGAGCAGACTCGAGAGCTCTGGTTCGGCCTGATCACCTCTCCGGTCTTCATTCTCCTGCAGCTGCTCATGATCCGCGCCTGCCGCGTCAACTAGCCTCTCTCCAGGCCTGGGGGGGCCGGACCTCCACCCGAGGGGGACCTCACGTGGACCCCACTGGAGCAGAGCTCTTGGTCTGAGGCGATGCCTGGCTGCCCAGCCGAGCGCCAGTCGCTTCTGAAGAACGGCAGCAGTCTCGACCGCTGCGATGTATTTCCCGTTAGTCATGCTTTGAGTAGCTACTCCTGAACTGAGATCCCGAGCGAGTCCCAGGAGAAACAGACCTGAGCCCTTGACATTGGAACTCTCGCTTGGCATACTGTCCCAGCGGGCTCTGAGCTTTTTCTATAGGTCTTGGGCAAGTACTCCCTACAAAGGCAATAAATCTGGACTCAGGGATTTTTGTCTTGCCAGCAGCACTGACCTAGAAGCTTATAGCTCCATCCATGCAGACTGGACTTTCTTAGATGGTTGAGGTCTGCCACGATGGGAGAATGTCTCTTTCTTCAACCCAGTCCAGAAACAGACCGAAGGAAGCGGAATAGGTTATATTTAAGATGCTTTCTGGGTATCTGCCACCTGAGGAAAGAACTCTGGTATCAGGAATTATTTGGCTTCCTATCTCAGTAGACTACAGTTTCCTAAGTTTCTTCTACCCCCTTATAGGCAAATTTAGGCCTCTCTAAGAGACTAAAGCCAGAAGCAGGTGCTCCAGTGCTTGAGGGGATTGAGACCTACAGATGGGAGCATGCGGACAGCCCAGGTTTGTTGGCCTAAGGTCTTTGGCTTGAGGCCAGTTAGGTGCCAAATGAGAGCATTTGCTGAGATAAAAATAAAATAAGAATGTTTTCCTGAAATGACCAGTCATGTCTATGCTTCTCAAGGTTTGGATGAGATGGATACTGACATAGTCTAGGCTGGGTGAAGTAACTGGATTTAGAATTGGGGTTGTAGGTGGACTAGCAAATGTGCCTAGAGCATAAAAGTTAGTGCTTCCCTCTCACTCCCAGGTAGGGACAAAGGTCTGGGCTAGAGTTGAGGATTTAATGGTTTTCATGACTTCTTTCCAGTGTGCCTCAACTACCTCTGGACCGCTGTAGAGTAGGGGATGGCAGACAATGCCTCAGGCGTGTCTTTGTTCCTGAAATTTAAAGTTGTTTTTTTAGGGCAAGGAGCCTTGTGCTTGTATGCTGTCTGTTGGGTCTTTGTTTTTGGCAAGACTGGAGATTTTTGATCCTAGGATCTCCCATTTACTCTACCACTTGAACCATACCCTTCCCCTCTTTTTTGGTCGGTTCTGGGCCTTGAACTCGGGGCCTGGGTACTGTCCGCTAAAGGGTAGTGCTCTACCACTTTGAGCCAGGACTCCACTTCCGGTTTTTCTGGTGGTTAGTTGGAGATTAGAGTCTCACAGACTTTTGTGCCTGAGCTGGCGTTTACCTGGGATCCTCAGATCCTTCAGACTCCTGAGTTGCTAGGGTTACAGGTGTGAGCCACCAGTGCCTGGCACGCTTTTGGTTTGTTCCGTTTTGTTTCTTGAGACAGGGTCTGATTATGAAGCCTAGTCTCGTCTTAATTCTCAGTTCTCATGCCTCAACCTCCCAAGTGCTGAAATCAACACATCCAATATGTGAGGCCTTTTGGGTATGACTCATGAATTAAGGATGGTTTGACAGTTTCTCTTTTGTTGTTGTTGATACTGGGGTTTGAATTTTCCAGGAAGGTGCTTTACTCCTGAGCCATGGCTCTAGACACTTTGTTTTCCCCCAGTACTGGGGCTTGATATCAGGACCGGGGCACTGTTCTTGAACACTTTTTGCTCAAGGCTAGCACTCTGCACTTGAGCTACAGTGTCACTTTTGGCTTTTTCTGTGTATGTGGGACTGAGGAATCGAATCCAGGACTTCCTGCATGCCAGGCAAGAACTCTGTGGTAGGTTAGCCACTAGGCTATGCTCCTTGGCTTGCACTGATTATTTTTATTTTATCATTTTGTTTTTCACTGGAACTAGGGTTTGAACTTAGAGCCTATTTGTGCTGAGCTTGTTTGCTCAGCAGGTACTCTGCAGTTGAGTTATGCTATGCCCCACCCCAGCTTTTTGCTGGTAACTTTGGAGATGAAATCTTGAAGACTTTTCTGCCTGAGTTGGCTTTGAACTGTGGCACAGTGATCTCAGCCTCCTGAGTAGGATTATAAGCATAAGACACTGGCATCCAGCTTATACTGGGTGTTTCAGAGATAGGGTCTCATTTCCTGCCTGGGACGCTTAAATGCGACACCATTCATTCATTCATTTCCCATTCTGGGGCTTTAACTCGGGGCTGGGTGCTGTCCCTGAGCATTTTTTGTTTTGTTTTGTTTTTGCCAATTTGGAGCTTGAACTCAGGGCCTGAGCACTGTCCTTGGGTTTTCTCAAGGCTAGAACTCTACCCCTTGAGCCACAGCACCACTTCTGGCTTTTTGTATGTATGTGATACTGAGGAATCGAACCTGGGTCTTTGTGCTTGCTAGGCAAGCACTCTATCACTAGGCCAAAGTCCCGGCCCTCCCTGAGCTTTATATTTTCTGAAGTCTAGCACTCTACCACTTGAGCCACAGCTCTACTTCTTCCTTTGCAAGGGGGGGGGGGGGTCAGTTGTGGGACTTGAACTCTGGGCCCGGGCACTGTCCCTGAGCTCTTTAGCTCAAGGCCTACCGCTCTACCATTTGAGCCACAGCACCACTTCTGGTTTTCTGATGGTTAATTGGATATCAGAGTCCCATGGACTTCAGTGCCCGGGCTGGCTTTGAACCTCTATCTTCAGATCTTAGCCTCCCCGATAGCTAGGATTACAGGCGTGAGCCACTGCACCGGCCTTAGCTCCACTTCTGACTTTTTGGTGATTAGTTGATGATAAGAGTCTTATGGACTTTCCTGCCCAGGCTGGCTTGGAACTGTGAGCCTCAGATCTCAGCCTCTTGAATATCTAGGATTATAGAGGCTTGAGCCACCGGTGCCTACCTCAGTCAGGTGCCTGTTATGAATAATAACAACAAAAAGCAGAGGTTAGCTGGCACAGTGGCTCATGCCTGTCATCTCCCCCCAGAACCTGGAGTAGGGGAAGACCGACAAGATCGAGTTTTAAAGTCAGCCTAGGCAAAAACATCATGGAGACCCCATCTTATACGTTGGACATGGTGGTTCTTGATTGTGCCTTGCTACAAAAGAAGCCTTAGGGAGATTGTAATCTGAGGCTGGTCATGAGTAAAAAATGTGATTTCACCTGAAAAAATGAAGCAAGAAAAAGGCTGGAGGTGTAACTGAGATGTTAGAACACCCGCCGGCCAAGCCTGAGGCCTGGAACTCAAACACAAAAACAAAAACAAAAGGTGAATGGGCTGGGTACTAGGTGTATTAAGCCTGTAATCCTAGCTATTCAGAAGGGCTGGGAAAGCCAGGTGCAGTGCTCCTGCCTGAAATCCAAGCTACTCAGGAGGCTGAGATCTGAGGATCCCAGTTCAAAGCCAGTCCAGGCACTAAAGACTCCTATCTTCAATTAATCACTAGAAAAGAGAAAGTGGGCTGTGGTTCCAGGGGTAGGGTAGGGATGGTAGCCTTGAGCTGAAGAGCTCAGGGACAACGCCCAGGCCCAGAGTACACACACACACACACACACACACACACACACACCCAGGCCCAGAGTACACACACACACACACACACACACACACACACACCCAGGCCCAGAGTACACACACACACACACACACATACACACACACACCCAGGCCCAGAGTACACACACACACACACACACATACACACACACACACACACACACACCTAGGCCCAGAGTACACACACATACACACACACACACACACACACACCCCAGAAGGGCTGGGAGCTGGAGAGTTGAGGTTTGTAGCCAGCCTGAGCAGAATGGTCCAGTGTTGGAGGTGTGGCTCAAGTAGTAGAGTGCTAGCTTAGAACAAAAAAAAATCTCAGGGACAGAGCCAGGTCCTGCACTCTCATGTGTGTGCACAGGCACGCCCACTCTCGCCCCCTCCCCCCCAAAAAACTGTCCCTTTTGAAACCACTAGCTAAACTCAGTGTCTGGCTGGTTGTGAGCAGGTATTGTTTGCCTCTGCTCCAGCACAGCAGCTTAGCCAGTGGAATTAACTTTGTCCTCTTTGTGATGGTGTTCTGTCAGCTCAACCTTTGAGGTACTGAATTGAGGTCACTTGCTTAGGTGGCTTGCTCCTCCCCCCCCACCCTTGACCACTTGAGCCACACCTCCATCCTGGCATTTTGCTGGTTATTTTGGAAATGAGTGTTTCTGCTTCAGCTGGCCTCAAACCATGATCCTCCTGAACAGGATTGCAGGTGTGAGCCGCCAGCACCCAGCTCACGCTGAACTTTGAAGAGGTTTTTTTCCTTTTAACTATTTTCATTTTGTTTATGCCTTTTGAGATACTGAACTGAGGTTGCTTTCTTGGGTTACTTGCTTTTTTTTTTTCTTTTCCTCCTCCTTCCTCCTCTTCTTCTTTTTTTTCTTTTTTTTTTTTTTTTTTTTTGCCAGTCCTCAAGCTTTCTCAAGACTAGCACTCTACCACTTGAGCACAGCACCACTTCCAGCTTTTTCTATGTATGCGGTACTCGGGAATCAAGCCCAGGACTTCATGGCGTGCAAGGCAAGCACTCTACCACTAGGCCACACTCTCAGCCCCTATGTGTGTCATTTTATTTTGGCAGTTTGGAATTGGGCAATATGGGTGTTGAACTGCTGAGCCTAAGCTGAATGTGGTGGGCATGTCTGTAAAATCTCAGCACTCTGGCGGTTGAGGCACCTTCCTTAGAGGAAGAAATCTTGGATTTCTGGGATCCTGTCCGCCGGGAGGCCAGTGGCAGCCAGCCTGGAGGTGGGAAGTCAGACAGGAGGAGGTGGGCGAGGTGTGGCCGGCTGCTGGGATCCACCTTTGTCCTTCCCTTCCCCACACCAAGGAGCTGCAGGGAGTGGAGCCTCGAACACGGGTCCTGCCCTGGGGCCGGCCGACCTCCAGGTTCACACCGGGGGTGGCCCGTTGCCCGGTGAGAGGCAGGTGAAGCGGCTCTCGGCGAAGGGAACGAGAGGAGTGGCTCCCGGGGAACGTGTGAGTCCCGGGTCCAGCAGGGTCAATACAGCGCCGGACCCCGGGGTCGGCCCGGTCCCGGCGCCCCAGTCCCAGCGCGCAGAGGCGGAAGTGGAGTGCGGGGGGGTAGAGGGGGGCGTTCCCGGGCCCCGCCCCCGAGGGCCCCGCCCCCGCGAGCCCCGGCCAATGGCGCGGCCGTGGGGCGTGGCCCGGGCCAGCCTCCTCCAATCAGCCGCGCCGACGGCCTCCTCTGCTCCGTAGGCGGTGCTCTCGCCCAATGGGCGGCGGCGGAGGGGGGCGCGGCGCGGCGCGGCGCCGAGGCGGGCCGGGTGCCGGGTGTCCGGCCGCCCGCGCAGTTCCGTCGGCGGCCGAGTCCGCAGCATGGCCAGCCTGGGGCGGCCGGGCCCGGCGCCGCGCGCGGCGATGCCCGCCTGGAAGCGCGAGGTTCTGGAGCGGAGGCGGGCCAAGCTGGCGGCCCTGGGCGCGGGCGCGGCGTCCGGCGCGGCGTCCGCGGGCGCGGCCGAGCGGCTGGTGCTGGCGGACAGCCTGGGCCCGCTGCGCGAGAACCCGTTCATGCGGCTGGAGTCGGAGCGGAGGCGCGGGGCGCGGC
The DNA here is from genome assembly GCF_031878675.1 of Megascapheus bottae. Classification (NCBI taxonomy): domain Eukaryota; kingdom Metazoa; phylum Chordata; class Mammalia; order Rodentia; family Geomyidae; genus Megascapheus; species Megascapheus bottae. The sequence goes on along the minus strand of NC_143511.1, from coordinate 90,396,861 downwards.
CGGCGCCGCCGCCGCTGCTGGAGCTGTACCGCCGCGTGCCGGGCGTGCGCGCCATCCGCGCCGACGGCATCCTCATCATCGAGTCGGCGCCCGGCTTCGCGCCCGCCTCGCCGCCCGCCGCCGGCCTCCGCGCGGCCGAGGTGGTGGTGTACGAGGCGCCGCCGCCGGGCCGCGTCAGCCGCCTGCTGGAGAAGTTCGACCCGCCCGCCGCGCCGCGCCGCCGCGGGAGCCCGGAGCGCGCCCGCCCCGCGCCGCCCCTGCCGCCCCTGCCGCCGCCCCCGGCCCCGCCGCCGCCGCCGCCGCTCCCGCTGCCGCCCCTCCGCCGGCCCGCCGGCTCCGCGGCCCCCGGCCCGCGCCCGGCCGGCGGCGGAGCGGACGCCGCGGGCCGGCGCCAGGACTTCCTGCAGAAGACCGGCAGCAACTCCTTCACCGTCCACCCCCGGGGCCTGCCCCGCGGCCCGGGCCGCCCGCGCCCCGATGGGCCCGCCAGCCCCGAGCCCCTCGCCGGCCCTGCCAACGGGCTGACGGACTCTCCGCCCGCGCCGCAAGAGTGGAAGCCGAAGGCGGCGGTGTCGCGGGCGCCCTCCCTCCCTCCGCGCCCCAGCCCGGGGACCCCGGGTGCCGCTCCGGTCCCGTCCCCGGCCGTCCCGGCGACCAGCCCCGGCAGTGCCACTCCCGGCCAGCGCCAGTGGGTCTCTGCTGCCCCCAGCACCGACGCCTCCTTCGAGATCAGGCCGGCCCCCAAGCCCGACGTGGAGACTCCCCCGCCGGGCGACCTCCAGGCCCGAGCCCTGGCCAGCCTGCGCGCGAGCTCCCGGAGCGCCTTCCTGTTCGTCCCCAAGCGCGAGGCCTCCTGGAGCCCTCCGCCCGCGGGCGGGCAGTCCGCCGAGCTGCCAAGGGGAGAGGCGAGCCGGGCCCCCGGGCGCCAGGCGCTGGGAGCGCCGCTGGCGTCCCGAGTGGATGGCGCACCTGCCGCTGCGGGCGGCCTCTCGGAGGTCCAGGGGCCCGGCGAGGAAGGAGGCCGCCCCGGGCCGGCTGCCATCCTCACAGATCGGGCGGTGGAATGGCAGCGGCCCGCCTCGCCTCCCCTCTTTCTGCCTGCCACTGCTGAAACGGAGCCTGGTGAGGGACTGGGGGTTCCTAGCTTGGCCAAGAATAGCCAGGAGCCCGGGAGGCCAGGACTGCCCGTCACACTCATTGATGAGGTGGACTCGGAGGAGGAGGTACCTCCTCGAGAAGCCAAACTGCCCTGCCCAGGGCCTGGTGTAACCCTCCAACACCACCTCCACTCCACCAGGCTCGGGAAGCCTTCGGAGCTCCAGCACCGAGGCAGCAACACGTTCACAGTAGTGCCCAAGAGGACACCAGGGACCCTTCAAGGACCATGCTCCAGTCAGGCCAGTGGGGAGGCCCAGCAGAGGGAGGCCGGTGAAGAGGTGGTTGCTGGCCTCTTGGGGTCCCATGCTGCGCTGGAGAGCACCCAGAAGAAGCGCTACCCCACAGTGCATGAGATCGAGGTGATTGGTGGCTACCTGGCCCTGCAGAAGTCCTGCCTCACCAAGGCCGGCTCCTCAAGAAAGAAGGTCAGTGGGGGCGGGTAGAGCTGGCGGCCGGGAGCCAGCCATGGATACCTGGACTCGTAGGGTATGCTTCCTACAGGAGAGCCGGGGCCAGGACCATGTGGAGCCCTGCAGGGCCAGGGCACTGCTGACCTGCTATGCAGCCAGGCAGTTCAGAGGCTTGCCAGTTCTTGTGGCTTCATTTGGAATCCTGTGGGTAAGCCTGTCCTATGGCCAGTGGACCTGTGACAAACAACCGGGGTCTGTTGGCTGGACCCTGGTCCTGGCTTTGAAAGGTAGCCTGGTGCTGTGGAGTTTGTGCCCAGTGAAAGTGACCAGAGCCAGGAACTAAAGGAAGGGGGAGTAGGAAGCCACTGGATCTTTTCGGGGAGCCCAGCCGGGGAGCCCAGAAGGCACATGGCCTGGAGCTGGTCAGAGCCTGGATTTGTGCGAGCGTGGACTGAGCACTCGGGCTGTACACCAGTGCCGGTCAGGAGGACCTCTGAGCAGAGACACCCCAGTGCAGCCCTTCGGAGGCTCAGAGCTGCTCCGCCAGGTGAACTTTACTTCCAGGCCAGCTCTGGCCAGTAGCCTGGAACCCTCCGGGTACAAGGAAATTGTGCCTTGGCTCCTTCGTGGTTATTCCAGGGTTTCGGTTCATTCCCTGGGGCAAATTCCAAGGCCAGCCCTGTGTGACTCCCTGTCAGCTGGTACTGAGATGGCGTCTGGAGTTCCGTTCCAGAGTCCAGCAGGTGTCGGCTCCCCAGTCACTATTCCTCAGTTTCCTTGGGCAACAGAGTGGTGATTGTGCTTTGTGGCTTCCTGTAACCCGTTGTGTCATCTTCTTTGTTTGCTTTTGTGTGTCTGTCTCTTTCTGACTCACTCTCTCCCTCCCTCTCCTCCCCTGTCACTCTCTTTCTCTTCCTCTCTCTGCTTCTGTCTCTTTTTCTCTATCTTTCTCTTATACTAGGGCCTTATACTGTTAAGCAAACTAAGCAAGCATAGTCCCTGGAGATTCCTGCCCCAGGAGCAGCCTCTCCTTACTGCCCCATCTCCTCTCCTGGTCCAGGTACTGCTGACCCCCACCTGCCATGTTAGCTGCAGCTGTGATTCCACTGGGGAGAAGGGGGTCCTTGTGGGAAAGCTTGAGGTTCTCTCTCTTT